>NC_056725.1:137618061-137688061 GCF_019279795.1 Protopterus annectens
CACTCCCTGTACTTGTCAACCAAATGGACATTCAACAAAATGCAGAGGAACCACATAAATGTGTGTGCGTGTGAGAGAGACTGTGTTTGTATGTATATCGTCATCACCATCATCAGCCCTGTTTTTCCCATTTTCTATATGTGGTCAGAGTATTACATCAACTGTCACTATCTCTTTCTCAATTTAATGCCATTCTCCTACCTTCTTTGAGAGTCATGTTGAACTTGCTCAGGTCTTCTCACATAATCTAGCCTTCTCTTTGGAGGACGCCATTGTTTCCTCTTACCTCCTTCTTGTGTGTCCCAAATATTTTTCACCCAATTGTTTTCTGCTTTCCTGCACATGTGCCCAAATCACACTTATCTGTTCTCTTTGACTTTCCTTGCAATTTGAGCTTCTTGGGCTTCTTCTCTGGTATCCTCATTACGTCTGTCCCACAGTGTACATCCTACCACCCATCTCAGGCACTTCATCTCCATCACTTCTAGCTTCTTCAACTGCTGTGCCTTCACTGCTCAGGTTTCTGTACCATACAGTAGTCCAGGTCGCACCAGTATTTTCTACAACTTACTTTTCAGTTCATTTGTCATTCTTCTATCATGCACAACCCATGGCACTCTGTGCCAGTCAGCTGCAGCCCTTATAATTCTACTTTTGAGCCCCTCATTCAGACTTTCCTTGCTCTCCGCCACCCCTCCCAGCTACCTGAAGCTGTTAACTTGTTCTGCTATTTTCTCTTTTACCTGAATTCTCAGCTTCTTTTGATTTTCCTCACTTGCTGTCACTACAACTGTCTTATCTGTACTCACTTTCATCCTGTGTGACTTCAGTTTTACATTCCATTCCCTTAGCCTTTGCTGAAGTTCTTATTCGGACTCTGCCTATAATGCCATATCATTTGCATATAGCAATTTTGTTGGTCTGTCCCAATCGACATGCTTGCTAATGGGACTCAGAGCTGAACTCTGAAGCACACCCAGACCACTGGGAGCGCCTCTGTAAATCCAAACACTGTTCACGCATGTATCATTGGATCTTTGTGCATAAACGTCACTAATTCTGTCTTTGTCAATCATATCTACTGGTTAGACTCTGTTTTTAGGCCATTACATTTTTATCATTCAAAAACAAAAAACTGTATTTGAAACTCTGTTGATAAGGAGTTAGTACTTATCAGGATAATTCTATCTCTCTTTTTTATGTCTTTGTACATGACATCTATTGATTTTTAATCTATATATACTGTTTTGTATGCACTTTTGTGATATAGGATGTACCCGTATATTGTCAATGTGTACACAGGAGTTTATTATATGCTGAACTTGTATGTGTAATTATGTGCACTTATATGTTTTATGTGGAGCTTTTCTCCCCTGTCAACTACTGAAAAAGGACTTGTGCAGTCGGACTTTACCATTAAACAAATGTAAAATAAAATGTTTCTGCAACATTGAATCATCACAGGAAGGCCCAAATAAGCTTTCATGGGACCTCATCGTATGCTTTTTCCAGGTCCAGGAATGCCCAGTTAAATTCTTTCCTCATCTCTAGCTTTTTCTCAGCTATCTGTCTCACTGCAAACATCAAGTCATTTGTGCTGCATCCGGATCTGCATCCTGATCTGAATCCAAAGTGCTTGTCTCCCATCTTACTTTCTACTACTGTGTATATTTGTTTATTAATTACCCTGTCCAGAACTTTCATGCAATGTGGTAGGAGATTGATATCTCTGTACTGCCCACAGTTGTGAATGTTCCCTTTGCTCTTGTACATTGGCACTTGTATGCTTATTCTCAAGTCAGTGGGATATGCCTCTCTCTCTCTGCTACGAGTGCCCTCAGGAGCCATTTCTCCCCTAACTCAGCCAACATCTTGATCATGTCTGCTGTGACCTCATCTAGCCTGCTGCTTTCTCTGACTTTCCTTAGTCTTAAACTTATTTCCTCTATGGTGGGCTCCTCCTCTTCTCTCACTGTAGGCTGTGTCTGGGGCAGTACAGCATCATCGGGGTATTTTTCATTCAGAAGCTGCTGGAAGTATTCCTTCCATTTGACTTTGATGTCCTGTGGACAGGTGAGCAGGTTGTTGCTGGCATCTATTTTATGAAGGGTGTTTGATGACTGTCTTCTTTATCTTTCTGTCTTTACCTTGCAATCTAATATAGTTTATTTGTGTCATCTACTGAGTGACTTTCCAGAAGCTGGTAGAGTGCCTTTGATGCCTTGTTCTTTGCTATTGCAACTGCTCTGTTAACCTCTGTTTTGCCAACTGATATTCCTTCTTTTCTATCTCCCACTTTTTCTTGTACTCTCTTTCTTTGGATGACTTCCTGGACTTCTGCAATCTACAACCAGCTTTATTTATAACCTTATTTCCATACCTGGCTCAGCCTCATAACTGTTCTATAGTCCTTACACATGCTGTATTGAGGTGCTGCCAATGCCACCTTTTCCTCTTCTTCCTGGGGTGAACAGCCCTGAGTATTTTACTATTGTGCTTTTTCTCAGACAATTTCCAGGTCTATTCACTGCGGAGCCTTCTCTGACCACTGGTCATTTCTGATGATGGCAGCCAGTGGTTTGTGTTATGGGCCAACTGCTTCACTGTGGATGACTTTGCAATTGCTGATTCTATCCCAGTGCCCTTTCCTTACCATGAGGAAGTCTACCTGAGTTGCATGTTGGTCACTCTTATATGTGACCTTGTGACTGTCTGTCTTGCTGAACCATGTTTGGCCATCATTTGCCAGACAGAAATCTAGAATGGCCTTTCTCCTTCTTTATTTCCACAGACTCCCCCCATGTGGACCTATACAGCCCTCCTGTCCTGTCTGCCCCAATATGTGCAGTCAGGTCCCCCATTAACAACACCAGCTCATGTTGTCCTTTATCTAGTAGACTGTGCAACTCTGCCTAAATGCATTCGTGTCCTCACTGTCAAAGCCTAGCAGTGGAGCACAGACTGAGAGTTTGAAGAGTACTGACACTTCTTTACACTGGAATTCAATTGTCATGAATCTGTCATTAATTCTGATGACATCCCTCACTGTATTCAGAAACCTCTCCCTCACCACAATCCCCACACCATTCCTAGCCTGTCCTCCTCCTTCTAAGTAGAAGAGTCAGAATCCCAAGCAAAGGCTGTGCCACAGAGGATGTCCAAATTCTTATCTTAATGTCATCCACTTCCAAGCTCCATCCTAATAGTAAACCTGTACTGATTGCAACAATCCTTAGTTCATGTTTGGCAGGTTGTTTGTTTTTTCTTTAACTCAACAGAGCTATTCCAGGTAACCCAAGCTGAGCAAATGAACACTGGCCAGGGCTTTATGGTGAGCACACAATGGTGAATAGAGCACATAGACCCCACCCACAGCTAGCACATATCCATGGTGTTGATCACTGGCAAACACCCATACCCATTTTTTTGGTGACATTAATCAGTGGGATTTAGAGACATTTGTTGCACTGTCTAATATGTCACTCTAGAGGATACTGCACACCACAGATGCCCAATACAACTGTTCCCCCATTAAACACCATCTTGAGTCTGTGCTGCTGCCCACAACTCCATTCTTGGGAGAGTATGAAACATTGTTTTTTTCTTTTTATCTGTATGTACTAGCATTCTTCATATTCTACTTAACAAAGGCTAATGAGTTATCTGTTTACATTTATCTGCATTTGACCACCTCTGTACAAATATGTGGCTAGCTGTAATTGCACCCTGTGTCACATGCTGATCTGTCAAGAAAAGCCATAAATGCAGTGCAAAAAAAGTGAACAGCAAAAAAAAAAAAAGCTCTCTTCTTCTTTAAACTGCTTGGTACATTTGTAGCAAGCAATTGCTGCAATTAATACCACACAGAGTGTTACAGTGCTCAGCTTTTGACTGCAAATGCAATGCCAGCATGCATTGATTATCAACTGGGATCAGCCAATCACACCCCCTAACACTTTTGGCCCAGACCACCTGCTCTTTTGCCCCACATTAGCTATGCTATTGCCTCTACACGGTCCTCAAAAAACATTATTTGTTTAGCTATTTATTTATTTATTATTTGTTTGACATTTGTTTACCGGTGATGTCTGACTGGGCTAGTATCCCATTTTCAGAGGAAGCCCTGAGAGAAAAGCTCCACATATAAAAGTATAATATTAAAAAGTTCAACATTGTGATAATCTGAAACAGGGTACAAACATTACAGTAGTTGTCGGATCAAAAGGGTGCAATCATCACAACAGTTGTAGGATCAAACTAAGACAAATACTAGTTTTACACACAATCAAATAGCACAGATATACTGGGTATACAAAAAATTAGTTTGCAGAAGTCAGATCATCATTCAAATATGACAACAGCGCTGAGAAATATAAGAAGTATGACTACATTCAAAATGTGGATACAGCTATTATCAGAGTCATGGACAGCAGCAATCAGATTTGGAGAATAGTGTGCAGTTTATCAGAGAATACTGATGAGCTTTGAGATAAGCAGTCGGGGAAAAATAAGCAATGGGAGAGAAAATGGATGAGTAGAAATGTAGAGAAACGTTTAACAGCAGTCAAGTGTTTGGAGAGATTGAGAGGACCTAGGGCTGACTAGGGAATTTGACAAGAGTAGAAGTAAAGCAAAATTAAAAAAAGTATTGGATGAATGTAGAAGTAAAATTAGCAGCTCAGACTGCGGATGAGCAGGAGCATAACCAGTTGTTATTTAGATGAGATTTAAGCAGATTTTTGAACAAAGTTGGGTTACTGGTTTTAGGAATATTCTGAGGGATGGAATTTCATACTTTAGAGATGTGACGTGAATAAAGGGGCTCCCCAAAGATGTTATTGGATTTAGAAGCATTTAGCAGGAGTTTGTTAGAGGATCTAAGGGGTCTTTTATTAGTGTGGGTTTGTACTAGAGTTTGGAGGGCTGGACATTTATCAGGTAGATATATGACAGAATGGGTTAGTATAAGTTGGTTGAAGGTTAAGAGGTTAGGTACCTCTAGCCATTTTAGTTGTCAAAGAGCAACACAGTGATGGGTTCTGTGAGGTAGGTTTGTGGTAAATTTGGTGATTTTGTAAAAACATGTTTCTAGCTTGTTTATCTCTGATTTTCTGAAGTTTGTGAATGTAAGGGAGGTGTACAATAGTGTAGATAATAGGTGAGTCCTGGCAATAGCTTGTCTAGAGGAGTTGGTAAGGCTTAATTGTATAGAGAAAACCTAGGTTTATGTGGGCTTTTTTAATGACAACTGATCCATGTTTGTCAAATCTCAAACTGCTATCAATGGTGACACCTAATAGCTTGATTTCTGAGATTGGCTCAATTAATGTGCTGTTAGATGACATGATCTTAAACTGCTGAGTGAGGTTGTTGGATTTGTTACGGTTGTTAAGGAAAAACATTAATTTGGTTTTGTTAAGGTTTAGAATGAGCTGGTGGTTCTGTAGGTAAAATTCAATGGCAGAAATTATTTTGGGGTAATTTCTTGAAGCTGTGGCAGGGAGGTTGCAGTACAGATGGCAGCAGAGTCATCTGCATATTGGATGATATTGGAAAGGCTGGTGGTGGTGTGTAATTTGTTTGTGAAGACTGAGAAGAGAAGTGGTCCTTGTATTGAGCCTTGTGGGACACCAACAGGTATGGATAGCAGAGGAGAGAGATCATTTTGCCATTTCACAGCTTGTTGACTGTCAGAAAGATAGATGTGGAACCAGAGGACGGTTCCGGAGACATGTTACGGGATGCAAGCTCATATAAGAGCTTTTGGTGGGATACTGTATCAAATGCCTAAGACACATCTAGAAAGAAAGAGGAGACAAGTTGCCCGTCATTTTTTCACTTGATTTACAGTGGTGGTGAAACTTAATAAGGCAGTTGTGGCACTGTGTCTGGGTCAAAAGCCATGTTGAGAATTGGTTAGCAGATTTTTAGTTAATAGATGGTCCAAAAATTGAAAGTGTATGTATTTTTCCAAAATTTTTGAAAGAGGTGATAGAATGGATATTAGTCTATAATTAGTAAGTATTAGTGAGGAGCCACCTTTATGGAGAGGTATTTCATAAGTGATTTTCCAAATCTTAAGGATGTGTTCAGAGATGTATCTATTGATCAAGACTGATACAGGGTAACAGATGACATCAGCTGCTAACTAGATGCATTCATTTGGTAGCTGATCAGTAGCAAGTAATGTGGGTTTTAGTTTGTTTAACAATTTTATTTTTGTTTGGCTGTTTGGACAGGTTGGAGGAGTGTAGTAGCAGTAAGACTGGTTCCTGGTGGGGTGAATAGTGAAGTTTGCTATTGTTTTTTATGAGTGAGAGTATGGAGTTGGTGAAGAAGAGTTGAATTGGGTAGTTATATGAATTAGAGGTACTGAGGGTACTGGGGTTTTGCCCTGGATGTCAAAGCTGCTTAATGGTACCTGTGAATTTTGGTGTTTCTGTTGTATACTGGTGTAGAAAGTTTTTTTTTTTTTTTTTTTTTTTTTTTATCATTCTTAATTTTTTTTTTTTGGATTTATTTCTTATGTCCCTATAGTTATCAAAGTAGGTTTTACTTTTGCTGGCCTGATATTGGGACCAGAGTTTGTTACTTTGTTTTAGTAATTGTTTGGTTTCTTTAGTAAGCCAAGGACAGCAGTTAGCTTTAGTTCTAACATTCCTGATGGGAGCCACACTGTTGAGAATATCCAGAAATTTATTGTTAAAATATTAAACAGCTGAGTCTAGTGGCAGGTGTTTTAGGGGTGACCAGTCACAATTCTGGAGAAGTAATTTAAAAATGTCTGTGGAAAAGTTTCTTTGCTTGTGTACTTGTTTGTCTATCACGTCTTTAGTGGGACAGTTACAGTACTTCAGGAGGTAGATTGGTAGGTGATCACTTAGGCTGTCTGGGAGACAACCTGAGTGATAGATTTAGTGAGAGTTTGTTGGTTAGGGTCCAGTCAAGAACTGATTGTTTGTTACATGTTTGTCTACCCCAGTTGGTGTGTGTGTATCATTTGGGTGAAACTATGCAAGTTTATGTAGTTGGATGTTTTTTCTGAGGAACAAGTTTTCCAGTCAGTATTAAAGTCTCCTACAATCATGTCTTCCCTACATGACAAATGCATATGTTTATATCATTCAGAAGTTTAACTAAATGTTTGATCTTATTCATTTATTGTTTTATTTAGCAAACTAAGAACCAGGTAACAAATAAGAGGAAAGTCCAGAAAACAAGACAGAAACCTCCATGAAACACAAAGTACAATGGTTTATTTAGTGCTTTTGTCCAAATATAACAATAGACTTCCTCAGAATGACATACAAAGTGTTAAACACCTCTAAATACCATTTTGAAAAAACATGACTTTCATGACCAGTGAAAACACTAAAACAATAATATAATTATTGTTGTAGAATTTTTTTAAAATGACAAACCAACCTTGAAATAAAAATAAAATTTAATGTTAGTAACATTAAAATCACAAATACAAAATATCCTACAGAACGACTTATTTCAAAAAATCAGTCCCTCAAAGGTACCTAATATAATAAACAATAACCTTTCAAATAACATAAGAACACAGTTTTAAAAGGCTACCTATACTGAGACATTCATTGAGACCAGGGTACGCATGGACATTTAATCTTATGCTTGATTTTCTAAAATATCCATGTTAATGAAGTTATACAAAAGAGGATTAGTGGACACTTTGTCCCTATTCTTGGTACAGGCAGTAGTCCATAAATCCAGGAGAAACAGGATGGTAATGGAGATTTTAGAAAATCAGACATTTTTAGTTTGAACTATCACTCAATGACATTATTAAGCACAATTGGAACATCTTTCACACAAACGCTGAACAACTTGAATTGGTAGGAACCTACCCCAATATTGTTTATAAAAAGGATTGTTGTATTAAGAATATGTTGGAAAGATGCAAACATAACCTTAATGGGGAGGTATAACAAGATGCGGTTATTGTATGCAGAGTCAGTATATAATTGAAGGCAAGGAAATTAACATTCCCAACTATGGAAAATATACATTAAATGACACGTTTTGTTGTGGCAGCAAAGCAGTTGTATACCTTGTTTTATGTTCCCACTGTCTGAGTTTTTACATCGGAAAAACTAAAAATGCTCTTAGAAGCAGGGTGTATCAGCACTATTATGATATAAAAAGAGGAGATAGTAAAAATGCTTTGGCAATGCATACTACAGCCAATGAAGGCCATAGTTTTAGATTCACTATTATAGATCAGATAAGAATGGGGGAAAGGGGTGGGCCACTCATTGACTTTCTAGAGCTATCTGAGCTTAGATGGCAGATTAGGACCAATGCAAGTGAATTTCCTGGTCTTAACAGCGCAGTGTCTATCAGTTGTCTTAGACTAAAGGCACAATTTTTAATGTGAAATTAATACAGGCAGTAGTTTGCCTGATTTATTTAGTATGCTTCAACAGCATGTATTGTCCTTTTAATAGGGTAACTGTCATATTTAATTGTTATTATTTAGGATATGCTTTTAAGTGTATGATTCCTTTAAGGGGCTTATGATGTGGTTAATTGATTGATTATTTTAATGGTTGTTGTATTTAAAGCTTGTTGGGGATGATTTTACTCATTCTGAAGAAGTCTCCATTGTGGAGACGAAATTGTTCAAGTTGTAATTTTTGTGAAGCCTGGAGGTTAATAAGGATGGGAGCACCATAAAGAAGAGTGAAGAGGAGATAAGTAGTGGCAAGTGTAGTTTTAGTTGTGTCTGTTAGAAGGTTTTTGGCTCTGTAAAACATCCCTGGTTTATGATGAGTTTTTCTTATGCAATTTTGTAGATACAGGTTGAATGTAAGCTTATCATCCACTATCACCTCTAATAGTTTGCTATGAGAAGTGACTTTAATGGTTGCATTGTCAAGAGAGAGGACTTTTTTTTTCAGGACAGAGGGATATGGGGAAAAAGTAGTAGTTTAGTCTTTTTTGGGTTGAGCATGAGTTGTGAGTTATACAGCCATGTTTCAGTGGTTATTAAAGTTTCATGAGTACTTTTTTGGAGGTGTACCATGTTGTCAGATGTGCAAATGAGAGTGGAATCATCTGCGTATTGTATTAGGGTGGCCTATTATGTGGATGTATAGAGGGTGTTGGTGAAAATGTTAAAGAGGAGTGGTCCAAGGATAGAGCCTTGTAGTACATTGGTGGTGACTGGAGGATAAGGGGAGAGACAGACAGAGAGAGAGAGAGGGAGAGAGACGTAGTGAGGGCATTTGAAGTAGAAGTTTGCTGTGACAAACTGTGTTGAAGGCTTTAGACAAGTCTATAAATAAGGAACAGACTAATATGCTGTTATCTCTAGCTTTATTGACAGTATAAAAGGGCAGTGCTAGTACTATGGGAAGGACGGAAGCCATGTTGTATAGGGGATAGGAGCTCTTCTTGCAGGAAGTAGTCTAGCAATTGTTTTTGAATACATTTTTCAAGTATTTTGCCAAGGGGAGATAAGATAGCTATAGGTCTAAAGTTATTAATGTCTGTTGAATTTCCTCCTTTTTGCAGTGGGATAATGTGCAGCTTCTTCTGGAGAGAGGACACTTCACATACCCATCCCACAATTCCCTAATTTTCTTATTATCCACCCTTAATCTCTCACCCTATGCACTAATGCTTATATTGGTGTACAAGTCTTAGATCTTGGCTCTAGAATTAATTTCCTTACTGTATGCTTTCATTCTGTGCACTGCTCCTTTTCAATAAAGCCTTAAAAAATTACTTTATCTACAAAATGTCCTGCACTTGATTCAGTTTCCCTTCTTAGTTCATTTGTAAAGAGCTAATTTATCTACACTACACACACAAAACTGATGTTGTCTCTTAATAACCGAACATTGAAGAAAGTCACCTGGCAACACAAACTTAGTCAAAAGAATACTATGACCTGAAAATACTGCAATAAAACATTTAAGGGGCATTCCTCTTTTTAAAAATATAAAAGGGCTGTAGTCCCACTGACAGGTTTCTGTCCTGTATTTTTCATTTTGTGCCTCAGTATTCATTCCGTTGACTTGCAGATGACCATGTTACCTATGTTTGTCTAACAGAAATTAATAACAAAATGTAAATAGTTGCTGTTTTTAGATTTTATGGAATTGGTGTTTTTTATTATGTTATGGATCATGAATGAAGCAGCTCCTGTTTTGATCGCCTACCTACTAGATTGTCTGAAAAACGGAATGCACAAATATGATGTAACCCTCACAATAAGTTAAACTGAAGGTACTGTATGTCCTACATAGCATCTCTGAATAAATATGTCTGGGAACAGGACTCATTCATAGTTGAGGACTGTAGTCCTCAGCAGCTTATGGTTGGGCCCTTTACCTTAGCAACCAGACTAGCTTGATAAAAAACATTTTCTGGATCCAGTCATCTGCCAGTCAATCTTTGACATCTTAACTGGTCTACATAATCTTTTATCAACACTGGCCATATTTAAGTAAATACCTGCATCACAGAGCTTTTCTAAGTAAACTTGACAGCAGTATAATAAAGAAAATTAATATTATTTTGGGTTAATCTTGTTACTTTACAGCCCACTGCCTTAGGGTGTAAATTAATACTGTAGTTGTCACTGGACCTAGTGCTATGAATCAACTGATCTACTCCAGATTCTCCTGAGCTACTCTCCTAGAAATCCAGTTTCACTAATGAATGAAACCAGGACTGCTTTCACTTGGTCCTTTAAGTACCTTTGAAAGTGGTAGCTCCCAATGACATTCATAGCTTATACCTTAATGGCTGCACACTAATAATCCTCAACCTGTCTGCCTATCAGGTTGGGCCTAATGGCTTTACTGGAGAAAATCATCAGCATGCATAGTTGTTTCATAGGCATATATACTTCACTCAAGTTATGACAGAGATTTTTCTAAGCATACAAGTGACACTGTATCTTTGGGTGCTCAGAACCCAGAACAAGTGGGCTCTTTCAACCTTATAGTAAATCACTGTTTCTGAATAGGTATGTTGTATTACATCAGTACACTGTCACCTGTTCTCAGATGCACTGTAGACATAAATATAACATGAGTGGTGTAGCAGGTAGCAGTAGCGGGTCTATATTAGATCCACAAATGCTTAAATGTTCGAATCTCTAAAGGTCGACCTTTAGAGATTGAACAGTTAAGCATTCAAATTTCTTTAAAAATTAAAAAAAAAATCACAAGTGGAAAAAAAAAAACTAAAGGGTTTAAGCAGGGGGGCAAGTCCCCCTGCACCTCCACACCCCCCTTACTTAAATATACCAACTCCAAGATCGCGCTACAGTGTAGGGAATGGGAAATTTCCCATTTCTGCACTGTAGTTCACTGAAGTGCGATCTCAGAGTTGGTATATTTAAGTAGCAGGGGGTGTGGGGGGGTGCAGGGGGGCTTGCCCCCCTGCTATAACCCTTTTCTTGTATTTTTTTTTATTTATTTTTGTACAACTTCTAACCTTTAATTGTTCGTTCTGTAAAGGTTGACCTTTACAGATTTGAACATTTAAGTGTTTGTCGTCATAATATAGACCCACAGTAGCACACTTGCATTTGGTACTGGAAGGCTGTGAGTTCTATTCCCACTCTAGGTGATTTGATTTCTGAAACTATACTGCAGCATTAAGGGGGTGCTGTACTCTTACACATGTCATCCTTTGGATTAGACTTTGAACTTAGATCCCATCTGCATGAGTTGGTGGTAACTCAAGTGGATGTAAATGATCCTATGTTATCTATCAAAACAGAATAGGAGAAGCTCCCTGATGGCCTGGCCAAATTTTCCCCCTGTGGTAGAAATACCACCTTGGGTCTCCCTAAAAAGAGGCCACTAGCCAAGAGGGACTAATCGGCATCAACAAAGAATAAATAAAATAATTGGTAATGTGTTTTTTTCTGTCAGTGTGACTACATGTGAAAACAAATATTAACACAGACTGGGACTGTGGAGGGGGCTGGAAACAAGCTACTATATAATGTAAATGAAAATGCACTGCGTGTATCAGCTAGCCTTTCAGAGTAAACATTTTATTCTATTAAGTTATTTATACATTTCATAACCAGATAGGGGACTCATTGAACTTTCCAGCCATGACATGGACCAAGAGGCAAAAGAGGTGAAGAACTAAATTAGAGATGAACAAAAGTAAAAATGCATGTTGTAACAAGCAGTTCAGTACTATAAATGACACTGAACATGAGCTTGCATACCAATGCCTTGTCCAAGAATTTCATGCAAATAATTATGGACAGGTTTCATTTAACTGAATTCACTTAGAAGAGCATCACTTTTTGTTGGCATGAGCTGTTTTTGAGCAGCTAGCATGTTATTTCTCTACTTAAGCTACAGAATTCAAATCAAACCTCCAAGATCTTTTTAACTTACTGAATATAAATGTATATCTGGATGGACTTATATACTGGGCACAACTATTACATGCAGTAAAGTGGGAACTGGTAATCAAAGAAATAGAGATCTGTGAGGATACTGACACTTCAAAATGTTCATACATGACTGAAATGTTTATGCTTATGTATAAATGTGCGTTTTGTATGTGTCTGTGTGCCTGCCTGTTGTGTGCATATGGGGGATGTGAACATGCATGTGTGGTTTGTGTGTGTGTGTGTGTGTCTGCATTGCATGTTCATGTATGCTCAGAAAAGGAGAGTGTTCCATAGTCAAATATTTCTAACTGCACTTTTGACGATGGTACTAAATTGAATGAGTTAATTAAAGCAGCTGCCATTTAAGGAAGCTAGGCTTATTAAAAATGTTACATGTAATCTGGTATTCTGGTTGTTTTTATGTAGTTAAAAATTAATTGTTTCATACTGTAAGCACGTACTATTCATGTTTTCTAGCGTATAGTACAAAAACATGTCTGCCTGTTTCTAGCTCTGAACATGTAGCAGTACATTAGTTTATTATGAAATATGTTCAATGTTTCTTTGTCTAACCTGTAATGCAGGAGTGCCTTTGCATCATAAAGATTAGGAAACACTGTAAGAAAGGTTCACCTTGTTCTTACTAAATCTCATTTTGACATTTTTTGTAATGCACATTCATCAAAATGTTTACGAAGTTTCACTTTTTGAACTTTGGTTGCCTGGATATTGTAAAGTTTCAGAGCAAACATTTCTTCTTGCAATCTTTTTTATTGGAATATGAGATAATTATTTTTAAATGTTATCTTGAGTAATTACCTCAGTGTAGTTTCATGAGTGAGATGGTACTGCTTTCACCATCAGCAGATTAAACTGTAAACAAATATTATGTAATAGTTTATTCAGCAGCCATCAATTCCAGAAGTGGGCAAGAACAGAACTGTTAGGGATAACATTCACTTTTTTTAGGCAATGTTAACTAGTGCTGCTGAACGTGCAGTGTTGTTAACACTGAGAAAAGTGAGATGACTGAATAAAGTAAGTTAGAAATTCTAGTTCCTTCTATCACGTTTAACTAACAGCAGACACGCCTTGCTTTTTCGTAGAATTAGTAATGCCCTATAAATTCCCGTGTGCCCCATACATCAGCAGTGGGAGATGCATCCCTCTGACAGTGCAGCACATTAAATGACTTCTGCTTTTGCTGTGTCCGATTTCATGCTTTGCAAGGTTTGAACCTTCATAGGTTCATAGGTAGATACTAGGCTATCGGCCCAAGAGCCTATGTAAGCCTAGCCAACAAGGTTCCCTGGCTTACGCCACTCAAGAAAGTTATTTTCCTGTGCCACTGTCGAGCAGAGACACAAAAGTGATCCGCAGGGTGTATTTCCTATTTCCCATCCACTCATCAAGATTTTTCTTGAAGAGTGCTAATGAAGAACTTTGCTTGACATAGGTGGGTAGCCTGTTCCAGAGTATGGGAAGTCTCTGGGACAGGAATCTATCCCTCCAGCATGTCCCGTTTATTGTGGTGACAAGGTTTAGGTCTCTAGAGCATGTAGCTCGAAGGGATTGGGATTTCTTTAGGTGTAGTATGTCCAACAGCTCTGGGTCTGACATAGCTTTATATGTTAGGCAGAGATCACCTTGGAGTAGGCGATATGCTATGGAGTAAACCTGGAGTTTTTTGAGGCGGTCAGTGTAGGGCATTTGTTTGAGGCCAGTATTCCTCTTTGTGAGGTACTTCTGCAGCCTTTCCAGCTGCTGCAGATGTCTTGTGAGGTACATTCCAAAAGGGGTATTATACTCTATAATGGGTCTAATGAATGTCGAGTAGAGGAGAACAATGACCTCTTTTTTCCTGGATGAGAACCCTTTTATGATGAGGTGTGCCACATAGAAGGATTTCCTGACTACTGTGGTGATGTGACTATCAAAGGAGAGACTACTGTCCACCTGGGTCCCAAGGTTTCTTATCACACATTTGTTGTTAAGTAGATTGTTGCCTATGTGGTAGTTCATGGGTACAGAATTTTTTACCAAAGGGGATGACACTGCACTTTTTGACATTGAGCTTGAAGCCATGGCTCTGACACCAGGCATCTGTCTCAGCGAGGCCCTTCTATAGGATGTCCACATCATTTGGGGACTTGACTATGGCTCCTAGTTTGCAGTCCTCTGAGAACTTCATTAGCCAGAGGCCTTCTGTGTTAGTCTGCACTTCAGAGAAGTAGATACCAAATAGGAGAGGTCCCAAGACGGAACCCTGTGGTACTCCAGTTAACAATAGTGCCAACCTTCATCATAAAGCAGTGTATGCTGCCATTGCTGCTCTTCTGATCAGCGCTTGTTTCCTAAAATGAGCAGTAAACAAAAGGATTGCAAACGTTAAGTCAACTCTAGTCTGATATTGTTGTGCCAGAGCTACCCTACTCCAGGATGTTGGAGCAAGTTCTGAAATAACTTTAAATATTAAAACATTATGCCAGGGAGAGGCTACTGACCATATGATATACCAGCTGCTGTCTGATGATAGACTTTTAGGAGAAAAATAGAGCTTAATTTGTAATTGATACCAGATGCCTTGAGTGCACGTGGGACCTTCAAAGTAAAAGAAGGGAACAGAAAAGTTTGCTTAAGTCTTGTTCACTGATTGATACAGTGCAGTAAATAACAATTCTAACAGATTCTTGCTGAATGTTGAATGAGGATAATTAAGTCCTGTATATTATCCAGTAGACATTTTAAGGACAAGGCAGAAGACTTGCTACAGAAAAAGCTAAAGATGATGATCACTTACTGTTTATATGATTATTTTGTGAGCAGGAAGGCCAGATTTACAAACCTATACTAGCCCTTGATGCATGAGAATGAATGCATGGACTTTCTTTCTTATTTCTGTGTAAAGTTTCTCTAGCTTTTCATAAGTTAGTATACTACTTCTTCTTTCGGCTTTTTCCCGGTTAGGGGTTGCCACAGTGGATCACCTGTCTGCTCATGACTGACAGTGGAGTTTTACGGTGTCCAGTTGCCAGCCCGGTGCCCAACCTTCCACAGAAGGCACACACTCCTAGGGCCAATTTAGAGTGTCCAATCCACCTACAGCATGTCTTTGGGATGTGGGAGGAAACCGGAGCACCCAGAGGAAACCCATGCGACCACAGAGAGGACATGCAGACTCCGCACAAAAGGCACCCCAGCTGAGGATCGAACTGGAGAACCTCTTGCTGTGAGGCGGCAACGCTAACCGCTGCAGCACCATGGCCACCCTCATAAGTTAGCATACACACATGAAATATTATATTATGTGCTGTTCATCTTACTGTCTCATTCACTGCTCTGGTCAATGCATGAACTTCCATACTGAAGTTTTCAAAAATCAATGCTCTATACCACCTTGGGCATCCACAGTGATTTGTACTGTTGCATTCTCCCTCTTAACTACATGTCATGTTCCACACTGCACACACTCCTGCCTTCTTTACTTTTCCAGCTGTATTTCCACACTTTTTATTGTTTTCATTCAAGTCATCACATATGATAATACCTGATTTATTTTTATGCTTCCATAGGCAGAATGTTTCCAAATGTTCTACATTCCTACTTAGGACTCCTATAACAAAGTGGCTTGGTTGGTTATTTTTACTACTGAAAATCATCTGCCAGCCTTTCGATCACTTTAATTCAAAGTTCTTAACTATTTTCCGAATGTTCTTCAATATTTGTTATGTCACAGAATTTGGTGCTGTTTACAGAAATGCATACCCTTCCTCATCACCTGCTGTACTATTCGTTACAGCAGATATTGAAGGGACCCTAACACTAGTGTTTTTGACAAGGCATTGGTCACATCTGTCACCTTCGCTTTCATTCCAGTTTCCGTGAATTTATTAACCTCCTCTTGAAGCTGGTTTACAGCAGTTTGCCATCTCAGAACAAGCTTAGGTGCTTTATTTATTTAGAATTCATCCATGTGGATATATTTGCTGAGATATCCTATGGGATGTCTGTTACTGCTGCCTGAGAGCCTCCCTGATTACCCAATCAAAGCTATAAATTCAGGTCCATCTAAAAGTATATTTTAATTTATAACCAATGTTATGAAGGACACACTGTCCCAACATGCTAGTTTGGATGTAAGTCATAATAAGAACCAGAAAAATCAGCTGATGTTGTCAGCCTGAGCCTGAACTGTATCACTAATAGGAACTTAAGCTTAGTAGTTCTTTTATTTGCATACATTGCCTGCTGGTAATGGCCTACAATATCCAGCTTTGAAATATTCTAGTTCTGAATTCTGGAAGCTGAAAAATCAAAAGTTCTATATCAGGCTGATAACATCATTGAGGAGATCCTAGCATGAAAAGAGATTTCACCTACAGTACACCCTGCTGTTTACAAATTTCAGCACTTTAATTATACATGACATTTAAAGTCCTTTTCCTCACTACTGTTGTCCTCTTTTGAGTAAAATTTCATAGTGATGAGTTCTGACAATTTATATTAAAAATGGCGTCAACATGCATATATGTATTTTTCTCAAATACTTCCAAAACTGTGGAAGAAAATGTTAAGACATGTTGAGAAAGTGCAACAGCTTAGTTTAAGGTATTATTATTATTATTATATCAATTCATGTGACATTTGAGAACATACCTGCCACTGTGACCTTGGAAGACTAACACAATAAACATGTGTGAACTATCTATGAATCCAAAGTGACGGTTACCTGACTTGGTGCCAGGCAGTGCACTGTGCATAGAATGCGAATATCAACAAAAAACACAGCAAAGAGATGGAGGTAAGTCACGATCTGCCAGACATGTTCCTGAAATGATGTCATGAAGACGTCTGCAGTAGAAAACAATGCAACGCCATAAATTCTAAGCTAGTGGCAGGTTTGTATCAAATCCAATAAATCAACCATAACAAGACAGAAATGTTTTATTAAGGGTTAAGTGTTTTTGTCTAACAAGAGTAGCAGAAATCTTCACAACTAAAATGCCTTTGTCATTGACAATTTAAGTAGATTAAATCAACTCATATGAACAAAAACACATGACCACATATGCACCAATGATTTTACATAGCAACCAGTGAAATAAACATTAAAAAAATATTAACTTGTTAGCTATTTCATGGTTTAAATTTCTTAAGTTTTAAAACATTTTACCTGAAACACCATTGGTGATGACCGGAAATGCATCAGTCTGCCCCTCCCCCTTCATATCAATTAAAACGTGATTTATAACAAAAAAAAATTATATTTCCAAAAACAATGACAAATAACATTGTGCATATAAGGAGATTTTTTTTTAATACCATAATATTGTTTTCCAGTACATGTGTTTAATGTCCTCATAAGTATCATAAATCCAGTCACACCACTCCATATGACTGGCAATTAAAATAACCTGGAGACCCTATAGTTTTATTACAGGTTGACACGGTACCATTCCCTTAAAAATGCACCTACATTCTTGACAGCTGCCAAATGTGCAAGTACCTTTGTTTTTATTGGAGCATACTTTTTTTTTCAAATGTCTTTTTATTTGTTTTCTATAATATTCAAGACAAGGAAAAGAAAACATAACAAAACTGTGATGTATTTGTTTACACATTATAAGCAGATTGTTTAAAACAGGACATTAAAACATTTTAATACAATATACTACAATTTAGAATAGAATTTACAGTAAAGAAATGTCTTATTATTGAGAGTGTGTTGTGACATACACTGTGATAAGAATACACAGTAACAAATTGTCTGCACATAATTGCAACACAAAAGAAATGATTTTGAAATTCAACATCAAACAGCAACATCCAAAGAGAAAAAAAAAGAAAGGAGAAACTAAAACTACCTATAAAATATATACATATTTACATAAGTTGTCACCATGACTCCTGTTGTTTCTACCTTTGACTAGGGAATATTAAGAACTTTATGTATCTTCAGTGTATTTTGCCATTCATGCTAAAACATCAATCAGGATTTTACAATAGTTTTGGTAGTATGCCAGGTTCTTTTGGCTTTTTTGTAGAGTTTTTTAGCCAATATCTGTTGTTTGGCTATGCTTTTAAACTTTGTCCACATAAGTTTGGATCTGCCCAACCAGTTTTTAGCTATATAAGATTTTAATAGAGCACATAGAGTTATTGTAATGTGCTTGGTGAGACTGTTGATATTGCCTGTAAAGATATGTAATACTGCTGTTTTCCATGACAAAGTAGATTTCGAGTAACCTGTTTTTTCTAGCACGGATCTTAGTGAGCATCACAATTTGTATACCATTTTGCAACTCCAGAATATATGAATAATGTCAGCTTCTATGCTGGAACACAAAGGGCAAAATGGTGAATTAGATGGATTGACTCTGTTAAGATGGACAGGTGTGTGATATGCATTATTAAAAATCATGATCTGAGTGTAGATTTCTTAAAAGGTGTACTTTCATGGTGTTTACAATGGCTAGTTCCATCTGATTTATTGTCATGTTGCTACTTTTTATGTCCCAATATTTTGAAAAAAGAATTCTATCTTGAATTTTAATTTTAGTTATTAATTTATAGGTATTTGAGAGCATTTTATTCTTGTATAAAAGCATCTTTTGAATTTGGTGTGCTAATTTGATATCCTTCTCATTAACTGTGATGTCCGTAGTTAGTTTATTTATGAACCCCAGGATTCAGCAAGCACTGCACGGCATGCAGAAATAGTGCAAGAGTTGCTGCGGGCAATATGGCTGACATGCGATACAGAAATAAGCTCCCAGGACGTGCACGAGCGCTCCTGCACTATGTCTGCATGGACACAGCCCCTTGTATGCTAATTATCTCATTTGCTGGTAAAAAACATGCAAATGAGGTGAATTAGCAATCCAGAAGCAGGCAGACATCCGTGCAGGAATAGTGTAGACTGCAGAAATGTATTCAGACAATAGCTGAATACATTTCTGCAAACTAGAAAATGGAGGCATGACAACTCATACAAACACATGTATTAGAAGGGTTAGGCATGCCAAAGGCCAAATATATGGCCATAAGCATGAAAATTAATTTCAAAATTATAAAAATTAACCTTTTTTTGGCCGATTTCGGCTGTTTAAGCGTAGGGCAGTGGTGCGCAAATGGGATTGGCCCGAAAATAATAAAAAAAGCAGGAAATAGGCTTTTAAACCAAAATCATAATTTTGTCATAATAGTTAATGGCATATGTTCATAGGTTACTAGGTTATCGGCCCTAGGGTCTATACAAGCCTAGCCATAACAATTCCCTGGATATTTCTACCCACAATATTTACTTCACTGGACCCCTGTCTAGCAGGGCGACTGACATGATCCCCGGGGTGAATTTCCTATCTCCCATCCAATCATCAAGGTTCCTTTTGAAGAGGGCCAAGGAGGCACTCCAGCATGTTTTGTTCATTGTGATGACAAGGTTTAGATCCCTGGAGTGTGTGGCTCTGAGGGATTGGGATTTCTTTAAGTGGAGCATGTCCAACAGCTCAGGGTTTGACATGGCCTTGTATGTTAAGCAGAGATTGCCTCTGAGTAGACGATATGCCACAGAGTATAGCTGGGTTTTTTTTAGATGGTCAGCATAGGGCGTCTGCTTTAGGCCTGTCTTTCTTTTAGTGAGGTATTTCTGTGGCCTTTCCAGCTGTTGCAGATGTCTTGTGAGGTAAATACGAAATGGGGCGTTGTACTCTATAATGGGTCTAATGAGGGATGAGTACAGTGGGACAATGACCTCCTATTTTCTGGATGAAAAGCCCTTAGTGATGAGGTGTGCCACATAGATGGATTTCCTGACTGTTGTGGCAATGTGGTTATCGAAGATGAGACCACTGTCCACTTGTGTCCCTATGTCTCTTATCACACTTTTGGTGTTTAGTGTACTGCCACCTATGTGGTAATTCATGGGTACATGGTTTTTCCCAAAGGGGATAATTATACATTTCTTGGCATTAAGCTTGAGCCCATGGCTCTGGCACCAAGCAACTTTTTCTGTAAGGACCTTTTGTAGAATATCTACATAATTTGGGGATTCAATAATGGCTCTCAGTTTGCAGTCATCTGCGAACTTTGTTAGCCAGAGTCCCTTAGTGTTGGCCTGTACTTCAGAGAAGTAGATGCCAAACAAGTGCGGTCCTGATGATAATACAACAAGACCATGGAATAGTGGTTGATAGGGGGGAAGGCTGAGTGTCGGTTTTGTAACCATGCATTAGCAGTCAATCCTATGCAAATGAGGGCAATGATACTGAATCACAGATTTCCCCTCAGTGCTAGCTTGCACCCAACTGTGTAGGTGCAATAATACCATGGTGTAAGCCTAAGAGCTAGATGACTTCATAAGGTGGTGTGTCATGCATGCTGTAAGCTTATTGGAGCTATGTGGCCCATGTTTGCCCTTAGCTAAGCACAGCTATGGAAGTGAGGTGTGTCTGAAGCTGCCTAGCAGTATTTACATTGCCTAAACGGGTGTGCACGCCGCACACTGGGTTTTAAAAAAAAAAAAAAAAAAAAAAATAGCAGCTCCATTCACATCTGTGCACTGGGTTTGCGCAGCGTGCCTCTGGGCTTAAACAGGAAGGCAATGGGAAGGGAAAACAGCAGTAAGAAGGTAACAAAGGAGAACTAGCATAGCTGGCAGGTGAAATGTATCAGAATCAACCAGTTACACAGGCAGCAGCCCAGCCCAGCAAACAACTATAAACTATGCAAACACCTTTCACTCTTTTTTTCCCACAAACTCTACACCACTAGTGTACACAAACAGGGACATTTTACCTAACAAAACCAACAAAATGATAGGGGCTGCTTTTGCTCTCATAAATCAACAAATGGAAGAGGCTGAGGGTGGTGAGGATGAGAATGCTGATGACCAACCCACAGTGAGGAGAAGGAGAAGAGTATACAGACCCAGGGTAACCTACCAGGGGCTACATGAGCTGGAGATAGTGGAGTGCTATAGGGTGGACAAGGACCCCCTACAGCAAATTGTTGAGCTGTGCCAGCCACGCCTCACAAACAGAACCAACAGAGGGGAACCCATCCCAATGGATACCATGGTATGTGTAGACTTAAGAATACTAGCCACAGGTACCTTCCAAAGACCAATTGGGGATATCATGAGGATCTCACAGTTCCTGGAAGCCATGTCAGCACATATATTTCAACAACACCCATGAGGCATTGACCAGCAATATGCGTCTCTTCCACCAAATAGCAGAATACCCTGAGGTAGGGTGCTATAGACTGCATGCATGTACACATCAAAGCACCACCTGGTGAGCGAGATAGGGTCTACATAAACCACAAGGGCTTCCCCTCCATCAACTGCCAGGTCATGTGTGATGCCCAGGACATTATAATGAATGTGTGTGCTGGCAGACCTGGAAGCTATCAAGATTCCCACATCTGGTATATGATGCAGCTGTACCAGAGAGGCAACAAATTGCACATACACTAGGAACCCAGGGAAAAACACCTCTCCCCGACTCACACATACAGACAGACTACAACAGGTCAGGAATTTGGATGTTAGTTCTGAAGGGTAAGAAGTCTGGAACTGAAATGTAGGTCAATAAAACCTAAGATCTGTACTCTACTGATATGCCTCTAGTCTGCATGATAGGTCAGAATACAGAATTAAATGGAAGGCAACAGCATACCTGAAATACCCGTACAGTCATAGCAAATGTTTACAGTTGTCAGGTGTGGCCCCCCACAATGTCAGGTATGGCCCCCCACAATCCTATGTAGAAATGTAGTAACATGTATGTGTGGGTATAAAAACAGTGGAGCACAGATTACCTAAGCTGGCCAAATTAGCAGGATAGATTGTTGCATGTGTACAATATGCAGGACTCTGTGTGTTAGGGTGTTGTGTGTTGTATATTCCTGTGAAAGTGGTCAGCATGTAGGCATGGAGAGTTGTGTCCTGGTGGCCTATGGCCAGTACTGTTGATGACAGGGCCAAGTTCTGACAACTGCAGTACCAAACATAATGCATCCCAGCAAGACCCAATCCAGCAGTAACCAATACTAATTGTTCAGATGTAATATCTGTCACCATCTGAAAGATGGACATGGCATGAATGTGGGCCCAGACATACACACAGTACACAGGTGGAAGTACCCTAGACAGAGAAGCTATAAAATGTTACTGTCAAATGGACACACCTTTGGAATTGTACATACAGGTTAGCAGTACATTAGTTGACTGTGTAGTGTTTAATACTGATGTAGTCTGGCCAAACATTGGCAGACCACAAAAGGCACAGCTATGAAGTACTGAGAAACCGCTGATGTCCCCGCACAAGCCAGCATAAGGGGAATGCCCCATGTATATCTGTGAGTCAGCTGCAAGAAGCTTCCATAGCACACATGCACTCGGCTCATCTCACCATCAACCACAGATTCATCACAGGTCATATCACTGCTATTGGGAATGAGTACAATATGAACCCCACTTCTGTATGGGAATACCCACAGAATGCAGCATGCTGAAGAGGTGTCCCATGCAGGTGTGTCCCTAGCTGTAAGCAGCACCCTGCCAACATCTACACCAATGGATTAATAAGGACAGAAACTATTGCCATTATCACCATGCACACCTACCCTGTCACCCCAGGGGAATCCAGTGGCTTGCAGCCTGGGACTGTAGGAGTGACAGAATCCACTGGTCTGCTGCAGATGGCCTGCATCACTACCAAATTCCCTACAGTCCTCTGTCAAACCCACAAAGAGAATACCATGCCTTATACACATGCCCTGTATGGATTGATGCCACTAACTCCACTGAATACCTGTATCGTGCTGTCAATGTAGGTGCAAGCACTACCTCAGTTCCATAGCCAGGTCTCACCACATGAAGTGAGGAATGCCACATGAGATGATAACAATCTGTCCGCACAACATGCCCCAGAGACCCCAAGTACACTTACACATGTCACAGAACATGCATGAGGAGCATGTGCACAACCCAGACACTGTCTATGCTATGGAATATAGATGTCATACATGGCAAACATTACACAGCACTGGCCACCCACAATAGTAACCCAGCTGAGTGGATGGTAAATACAATATGAGTGGACAGTAAATACACTACCCACTTGTATGGGCCAATCCAGGGACTACACCGCTGAGCCACACTGGAGCCCATTGTCATGTGGTCTGATGCCAAGGTATTCCCTTTGCCTAGCCTTGCACAGCCTTCTATCACAGTCAACTATTACACACCTGTGAAGCAATGAACCCATGCATATCAATACTGGCAAGTGTGTTTGTGTGTGAGTGGAGATTAATGATTTTGAAGCCATTCACACTCACTACAACTCCCATTGCCCTACTGTAGCATGCCTTCTGATGTCAGTCATCTTGAAATAATCCTTTGGTGATATATCAGCCTGATAAGCTTTGTGGCGCATGTGATAACTGAGAAATACTGTAGTGTAGTAAACTAGTTAAGTAGGATTTTTAATCCTGACCCTGCCATCTGTGATAATGTGTGTGATTCCCTGAGAGAGTGTGGTTGTGTCTTCCTTGACACCTGCTTTTGTGGACAGTCACATGTACTACACTTCTCTTATCCATCCTTTATCACTTTTGCTGATGTCACTCACCTTCAAACATACCTTTGGACAGCTCTCTAACATGTAAGCTCTGTGGCACATGCAATAACTGCATAACAATGCAATAGCCATACATAATCAGATAGGGGGTTGAAACTCAGTACTGTTAAGTGTGTGTTTCTGTGTGTTAACAGTGGGTGTTGGGGTGATTGTGTAATGACAGAGTCCATTGCAGTGTGGGTTTTGCCACATCATTATATTGAGGAGCTACATGTCCCATTGTCGACATTACAAAGCCAACATTTTCCAAGCATTGTAGAGATTGTTGTCGACAGTCCTCAGCAGTCCTCAGCCATAAATGTGTACAGCCATGTGCAAATACCATGTGACAGTATGGATTAGTACACAATACAGGCAACTGTCATAATGCTCAGATACCACTCTCCACCCATGGATCATACACAAACACGCTTGGCTCTTACTCTCCTACTCCCTTCTTTTCTTACTTTGTCTCTGTCTGTCTCTCTCACTCCCTCTGTGGTGGATGTGGAAAAGTACATCTGCTTTGCTTAGGCAGCAACTTGAGTTTTGTAAGTGATGCTCATGATCAGCTGATGGCCTGTGCATGAATTGCAGTCCCCCACTAGCTAATTACATGTGGAACAGCTGTGGTATCATTCCTGTAGCCAATTGCATGGAAACACACTCCTATAACTAAGTACTTCACATGGCTGTTGGCCCTTTTCCTTCACTGTGAGCAGGACTTCATGAGGGTGTTTGACAAACAGCATCACAGAGGGTACTTGGATATACCTCTCACAACATACACTGTGGAGATATGCCAACAAACAGGAGGGGGATGTTCCAGACATGAGGACAGAATGTAAGTATTGCTCTTCTACATTTGAAGTAATGTTGCTTTAACAAGGTTTGTGTGGATATGGCTGTTCTACATGATTTAATATCTGCCATGACAGTGTTATGTGGTTGGGGAAACCCTTACCTGTAGGGCTATCTGCAGACTGGTGAGTGTTTGGAGTCTTACACGTGTTGTGTTACTCACACGTTTCCTATCTTTAGAAATGCAGTAGCATACTCTGAGGATTGCAGTCAGTACATGGTGACAGCCACTTGAGTTACAGACATCATATCCCTTAGAAGATATATGTCACAACAAACCCTGTTACACCAGAATATGTATGGATTTATCACAGCAACCTGTCAATATTGGCTCTGTGTTTGTGCCTCCAGCCAAACTCTATAAACCTTTGTACATATGTCATGCAGTAAGAGGTGCATATGTTCAGTACATTTGTGACGGCCATGCCCTGGCCCAAAAATCAAGGAGCCTTAATCCTCACCACTAACACCAGAGTGGACATCTCATATAAGAGAAAAGATAACAAATACACACAGTAAAGTACAATTTCCCTTAAGTATACACAGAGATCACAGCCAGTCTGGGGCTGGTCGCTCCCTTGCTCCCCCAGGTCCCCAATAAGACTCCCCACTGGCACAGCTATAGTGTCCAGATCTCAGCCTAGCTGGCAAGCTAACCTCCAGTACCCTGTCTGTCCAACTAGTGCTTCATGTCCCTGCCCAAGTAGCTGACACACGCACAGACTTTGAGATAAATATTTATACAACTTCACAGACACTCCTGGGAAAGGCTGAGACAGATTCTCTAGCTGTGCCCCTTCACCTAGACTATACGGTAGTAATTACTACCACCACCAGCTAAGAATTATCAGCTACCCAAAGGCCCTTAAAAGTGTGCCCAATTATTACTGTGCAATATTATTATCCAATTGGTAAGTGTGACTAATCAGTCAAGGCTTATTAGAGTAGCCTTGTACAATAAACTCTATAAATATGCAATGTTCTCTAGAACTTAACTTATCTCTACACAAACCAGTCACAGGTAAAAGGTTTTTAAAATATTTAATAATAAATAATTAAATCACAAACCAATACTACTACACCACAGTGCTATTCAAAAGTTCAGAAATCACACAGAAACTTAAAATAATTCAGTAGTTTAGTTCTGACATAACAGAATAACACTTACCCCAGGATTCATGAAGCTTGCACCATGCGCCAGAGTAGAGTTGGCGATCTAGTGCCAAATATGGCCATCGAGTGATTCGGGTAAGAGCTGTTTCCATGTGCACTACCAGCGTATGCCAGAGCTGCACAGCACAGTAGCATGCAAATTAAGGTATATAGGGATTCATGAAGTTGGGCAGGCATAGCGTAACCATGTAGAAATATTAACAAAAAAAAAATGGTTTACATTTTGTCAAACATAAAATCGGAGTCATGAAAAAGGACCTAACGTACGTATTATAATGTTAATATATCCCAATGGCTAAATATACAGCCAATGGCATAAAACAACATGCACAACATATACAAAATTACATTTAATGTCATGGCCACACCAACTCAAAGTAAAACCGCAGTGCATCGGTGAGCAAACGGGATCACAAGGAAAATGTCATAAAACTGTAATGTAATGCAACTCATGATATCCCCATAATAGTCAATGGCACGCATGCTACACCACAACCATGGTGCAAGGGTTGCTAAGGGTATGTGACAGTGTTCCATGCGGTAACTAGGAATTAGCAGTCAATGCCATGCAAATGAGTCAAGTAATACTGAATCACAAATGCCCCACCAGCGTAAGGATGTACCACACGGCATAGCGTTACAACACAGAGGAGTGGCCTGGAGGTAAACATGACATCAAGAGAGGGGCGCGCCACTGTAGCTGTAAGCACATTGGATCATTGCTAATCCGTGTTGCGTGATACTAAGCAAAGCCGCAGGATAGGGGTGTGGAAGTAGCCATAGCTTTGCTTAGCTGAGAGAACACAAGGTAACTGAAAGTTCATGTGAAAGTGGATAAAAACGTACACAAAACCCGGTAAATGGCTGTGAGTGGCGCGCACCACAGCTGAAACAGGAAGGATATGGAAAGACAATAAGGAAATGCTGCAGCATGGTAATTGGAGTACAAATGAGTAATTAACACCTAGAAACTCACAGTGGGCCATAGAAAACAGTTAACAAGGCTGCTAGCAGCTACCTGCAGAACAGGAAAGGGGAGATGCCATACAGCAAAGAAAAGAGAACTGTCACAGCAGAAGAAAGCAAACTTGCAGTAGATCAGCTACATAACACATTTCCCAACACAATCCTGGGTTGTGGAAGCACAAAACAAGAAAGGCTGCAGCTGGATGCATGCCTGACAATGAGAGGTGAATCGGGTTGAAAATAGAAGTAAAGGGCAATAGATGAATCACTGCAGACAAGCGTGAGTCAACACCAAAGGCCCCACAATAGCAGTACTTGCTGTAAAACCAATAATTAAGATACCCTGCAGCTGGAATAGCACAAACACACCCAATTACACCAGCATCATCCATTGCAAAATAGTATAAGGTGTGAAAGCCCCGCACACACACTTGTGTATTCCCAAACACTCTGCACCATTGGTGTATACAGATGGGGAACTTTTAATATTTATATGTTAGGGGCTGCCATAGCTTTAATTCACCAGCATGTGTTGGAGACTGACAGTAGGGTGGAGGATGATGCTGACAACCATCTAAGGCACCGGAGGAGGAGATGAGTGTTCAGTCCCAGGGTAACCTACCAGGGCCTACATGATCTGGAGATAGTAGAGCGTCACATGGTGGACAGGGACATCATACAGCAACTTGTTGAGCTGCGCCAGCCATGCCTCAGAGCCAGAAATAACAGAGGGGAACCCATCCCAGTGGACATGAACGTATGTCTAAGCTTGAGGAATACTAGCCACAGGTACCTTCCAAAGGCCAACTGGGGACATCATGGGGATCTCACAGGCATCCGCATCCAGGGTACTCCACCAATTCCTGGATGCCATGCCACTGAGCACATATACTTCCCCCAAACGCAGGAGGAATTGGCCAGCAATATGCATCTCTTCCACCATGTGGCAGACTACCCGTAGGTACTGGGTGCAATAGACTGCATGCACATACACATCAAGTCACCACCCGGTGAGCAGGGTAGGCGCTACATAAACCACAAGGGATTCTCCTCCATCAACTGCCAGGTCGTGTGCAATGCCCAGGGCATTATCATGGATGTGTGTGCTGGCAGCCCTGGAAGCTATCACGACTCCCACATCTGGCATGCCTCACAGCTGTATCAGGTATTTGCCAGGGGGGACATCCCATATGGCCACCTGGTGGGGGATGCTGGCTATGCAGTGGAACCATGGATGATGACTCCCATCAGAAATGCACACACAGCCATGCAAGAACGCCATAATGAGGAAGAAACAGAAACCAGAATCATCATAGAGCATGTTTGGGATGCTGAAATCACGGTTCCATTGCTTGGACATATCTGGTGGAGCCTTGCAGTACTCTCCAAGAACGTGTGCCCACATCTTCATAGTATGTGCCATGCTACACAATATGATCCTCTGGAAACAGCTGCAGCAGGGACAGAATGGGGAAGGCCCTCACAGCCCACCACCATTGCCAAGGGGCTCACAGGCACAGGGGGACTCAGACCACAAAAGCACTTTGCTAGCCCCAGTAGGCAGATAGAGGCATGCCCAGTATGCCCATGCCTTGGCAAAGAGGGAAGGTATAGCACACACACTGACAGAGTAGGCACTCATGGACTGACACCCTTCTCCACCTGCACACACAGCAAACATGGATGGTACACACGACCACCTGTAAATTGTCATGTATAGGTGGTCTACTGTGTGCATCCTACATAGGTAGCCCTCAACTATTGTACACACAACCGCCATTGGTACAAGGTAAGTCAATACCTGAACAGTAAATTAAGCTATCGGCATGTGTCCATACTGTATGTACAGGTTCATAGATACATAGGTAGGTACATGCCCAACCGCTGAGGCCACTCATAAGCATAGGCAAAACGTGTCTGTTGTTGCCACCCCATCGATCAACTAACTGTCCCTCTGTGGAGCAGAGCCACTTGTGGGATCCCAGGGGTGTAGCTACTGTTCACCACCCACTCTGCAAGGATTCCCCGGAGTGTCAGCGAGGGGTTTTGTATAATGTAATCGGGGATGTAGTTCCAAATAATGGGGAGTATCCCTGACAGGAATCTTCACAGATGTGTGCATGTTACATAGTATACCTTAAACACAGCTTGCATATATAGGTAGTTCTCCACAGAATCATAAACATGTGGAACACACAACCACTGAAATGTGCGTTAATCACCCTTGCACTACGGTAAGATATCACGGCCAGGATTAGAACACGCATCCATGTGCACATTCATCACAATAACATACCACTAAACTACCTGAGATTTACCAATGGCAGTCGTATATACTGACAGGATAAAACACAAAAGGTAGGAATGTGATGAAATAGGACAAACCAGCATTATATATATATATATATATATATATATATATATATACACATCATCATATATAAAGAGAGAGAGGGAGAGAGAGAGATATGTCGATATATGGGGATATACATATATATGTAGATATATAGATAGGTTAACAACATCTACATAACCATGGAGGTACATATAAATGTGATACCTACCACATACCGACTGCTTTACATACCAATGCTCATAATCCCAAGGCTTAATGTCCGAAAGAACACAGTATCGAAACGCCAGATGCGCGAGGTGTAATCTCATGATGTTAATGGACAATTAGTCAGTGCTTCTGGTGTTGCGGTTTGGGTAGGTTACTGTGTGTGTACATGTGTTTCTTAGGGCTGTAGTGTGTACAAGTGTGTGTTCTGTGTGTGGTGTGTGTTATTGGGGGACTGTAATGTGTGGTTGTGGGTTAGCTTTGTCCGTCTGTTTGCGTAACCTAGGATGTAGAATATTAAAGTAAGTGGTGGTGTGGGAGGCACAGACACCTACATGGGGGGTGTAGGGGGACTTGGCCACTTGCTCATATGTAGTGTAGGATGGTTTGTTTGGATGTGTTGGGCAGCAGTGTGTCTGTGTGCATGTGTGTGTTCCATGTTCATGTCACCTTCGCGAGTTACTGTCGATTTCGGTAATGTGGGGTATGGGAGTCTGGTCCCGGTACTGTGTGCGTCGAAACACTGCGGTTTCGGGATTCTGTAGGTCTCCCGTATATAGCGGTTGTAATGTTCATATATGTGCATAACATAGACCAGAGCAAACACACATTCCGCCACTACCAACCTTTATGAACAAAGGATATGGAGAGTATATGCCTCTACACTATTACAAATATGTGCTATGGACATGAGTCAGTGATAGTGTTACCACCTGTCCCACTTTGCGAGGGACACTCCCCCTTTGGGCGGTTGTGTCCTGACCAAATATATTAAACATGGCAAAAGTCCTGGGATTGTAGGACATAATTATGTCCCATATGTACTGTAACAGTTGCATACAATAGTTATTTCTGTATCTAAAATGCCTACATGTTACAAGAAACAGGAAAAGCAACTAAACTGCTACAAGAATAAGCTTATAATTAGGCAAGAAAGGAAAGTTCTATCCCTTGTACTGACCGTGGGTTTGTGTCGGCCTGTAAAATCAGATGTGTGTCCCAAAAAGGTCCCACTATGGCCATATGAAAAGGTGGCAACCCTAGCCAAAGAGGGTCAGTCACCAACACAACTATGATGACTGCAAATACCTATGACAGAAATGCACAGCTATCATGTAGCAACACGTTATTACATTCAGATGTATTACCAAAGGGATTCAAGGACTAACATCACCTGCATGCTATACAGGAACCACATAACAGTGCCTTAATGAATCAGACTGCAATTACCATTGTATTAGTCCACAAAAGGATAGGTGTTCAAATAGGGAAGGAACCCTCACGCACATAGCGATTACGTGTAAAAGCAGTTCCTACACACCGGCATCTGCTGAGCACACTCAGCAACATCACCCCCACACCCAAACATACTACAATACAAACTGTAATAACATCACAAATCATTCTCACACTGTACGACATCTGCAGAAGCCTTAACATACCTTGTCAGAGACACACTAACATGGCCGTATGCGAAATAGCTGCTGTTATACAATGGAACAGCTGCTGATGTAATAGGGTTTGTTTGCACAAATCCCATCTCAGAGGGTTGTGCGTTCACCGGGATGCGTTAGCAATTAGTGAGTAACAGCACAGTATGCTACACTTGTACACCAAATCAAGGATGTCTGGTGAGCACACTGTACACCACATAACAGTTCATGCATAGCCATACGGCCTTGAGCTGGCCAAACATCCTTGCCAGACTTGAACATCTGCAAAAGTATCAGGTACAAACAAACCCTGCATAAGTAGCACTGTTCCAAAATATAACAGCTGTACTCACATGTAGAACTAAATCGTCTAGCCATTGTACACAGTCCCCGGGAGTTATGAAGCTCATATATCACTGTCTGTCTCCATATAGCTGTTGAAATATATTGCAATAACACATCTAGACCGTCTCCCTCGAAAGTAAGGCTAACGGACAATTCCCAAAAGGAGTACTCACTTATACACCACTGTTGCCATGGTATCGGCTAGTGGAGTAGCTGCTCAGCTGATGTGCATCCAGTTAACTAATTTGGAACAGCAATTGGTGGAGAGGATACCACATGTTACCGATATGCAACTAGAAAAGGATGTGTCATCAAACATTCAAACCATCCATATATACCAGCGGAACGTTACAAATAACACTGAAACACAAACCGAAAAGGATTGAATCAACTCTTAACGACACCTCAGGTTACTAATAAGGTATGTAGAACAGTCAGTATGTCTGTGTATGTAGTACTATTTTGTAGTATTTAAAGTGCACGCAATCCATATAGTGGAAACAGTTATCTTGTAGTGATGTATTGTTGAGCATAGTAATGCTTGTAGTATTTGTGTGTACTGCTATAGGTCACAAGGCAAACACCGCATACACCACAAGGGATGCTATATAAGGGCTTTGAACAGAAATACTCCTCACCAGCTGATGTCAGTGGCAGGGCTGATCCAACAAGTATGTGCTATAACAGCGGATAGTATATGTTGATATATTGTAACTGTAGCCATATGTATGGGTGTATTACAGAGAATAACATGTAGAAGGTTGGGCCACTGTGCAAGTATGATTTGCATTGTGGGATATTGTGCCAATAACTGTGTAATGTACAGTATTGTAGGTAGATATGTATCACAAGCTAAATAGCATTACTGTAATTTTAGGCAAACATTAGTTATGTCAACTGGCATTTACAATACACAATAACAGGATATATATGTCTTTTAATGAGCCGACAGTTTATCAGCATGATAGCAAAGTAAAATGGAAGAGCTATTTAACTATCCATGCACATAAGACATGTAATATGTGCAAAGGTAGGTACTAGGCTGTCTTACCAAGGGTATCTGTAAGCCTAGCTAGCGTGTGTTGGCTTTCGCCACCCCCATAGATTGGTTCCCTGTGCATCTGAATGGCAGAGCCAATAGTTCCCTGTCCCTCTGTCCAGCAGAGCCATGCAGTGATTCCCCAGGGTACATGTCTGTCTCCCATCCTCACGTCAAGGTTTCCCTTGAAGAGTGCTCATGAGGGGCCCTGCCTGATGTACATTGGAATCATGTTCCAAAACATAGGGAGTGTCCGGGTCAGGAATCTATCTATCCAGCATGTCCTACTCATCGTTGTGGTTAGGCATATATCCCTAGAGCATGTGGCTCTCAGGGGCTTCTGTTTAGGTGGAGCATGTCCAGCAATACACGGTTGGACATGGGCCTTGTATGTCAAGCAGAGATCACCTGTCAGTATGCGGTATGCAACTGAGTACAGCTGGAGTTTCGTAGGTTGGGCTGCATAGGTCATCTGTTTGAGGTCAGTAATCCTCTTGGTGTGGTACTGGTGTGGTCTTCCAAGCTGTTGCAGTTGTCTTGTAAGGTATATCCCAAATGGGGTATTGTATCCTTTAATGGGTCTAATATGACATGTGTAGAGTCACAATGGCCCCTCTGATCTGGATGCGAACCCATTAGAGATTAGGGGGGGCCATGTAGAAGCATATTCTAACCACCTTGTCATTATGGGTATCGAAGGAGAGATTGCTATCTACTGGGGTTCCCGGATCCCATATTACCTTTTCTGTATGTAGGGGACTAGCACCTATGTGATAGTCCGCGGGTAATTAGTTATATCTAAAGGGGATGACTATGCACTTTTAGGCATTCAGCTTGACGCCATGATATTAACACCAGGTATCTGTCTCAGTGCAACCCTTCCAGAGGGTGTCTGTAACAGCTGGGGAAACAATTATGTCCCCTAGTTTGCAGTCATCTGCAATTCTTTTCAGCCAAAGCCCTCCTGTGCTTGTCTGTACATCAGAGAAGTATATATCGAACATGAGGGGTCCTAGGACTGAGCCCTGGGCAACGCCAGCTGTAACTAGTATACAGTCGGACCTAGGTTATGCAACTCCCACTGTGTGGGTTCTGTCCGTGAGCCACTATGCAAATCATCGCATGATGTAGGGGTTAATGTTCAGGCGGATGGGTATGTTGATAATACCAGGAGGAGGAATGGTGTTGAAAGCCTATGAGAGATCTAGGTAGGCTGTGTGGACCTCCTTACCCTCATCTAATGCCTTGGTAACTGTCTCTAAGAAGTCCACCAGGTTTAGGAGGCATGGTCCGGCCTTAACAATGCCAAACAGGGAGGGGTCAAAGGCTGGGAGGTACCCAATGTCTCTGTGACAATGATCCATGATGTGCACCATAGCCTTGCAGACCAGGCTAGTCAGGCCTATAGGGAAATAGGTCTTGTGGTCCATTGTGGCGCCACCTTTGTGGAGTGGGATAACTGTTGCTGTGCGCCATTCCATGGAGTTGGCCTTGTAGACATATACTGTGGTTCTCTTAATGGGGGCTAGGTGCGGGATGTGGATATCAACGGTGTTCAACACATGGTCTGATCGGACCAACGAGGAGTTAGCGTCACATGTGGAGCACCAGTCACTCATGTTAGTAATGACTAGGACTAGGATATTGTTGCCCCTGATGGGTGTGTGAATATTTCAGAACATACCTGCCACTGTGACCTTGGAAGACTAACACCATAAACATGTATGAACTATCTATGAATCCAAAGTGACGGTTACCTGACTTGGTGCCAGGCAGTGCACTGTGCATGGAATGCGAATATCAACAAAAAACACAGCAAAGGGATGGAGGTAAGTCATGATCTGCCAGACATAGGTTCTAAAGTTCATACTAGGCTATCTGCCCTAGGGCATTTATAAGCTTAGCCACATGTTCCTGAAATGATGTCATGAAGACGTCTGCAGTAGAAAACAATGCAACACTATACATTCTAAGTTAGTAGCAGGTTTGTATCAAATCCAATAAATCAACCATAACAAGACAGAAATGTTTTATTAAGGGTTAAGTGCTTTTGTCTAACAAGAGTAGCAGAAATCTTCAGAACTAAATGCCTTTGTCATTGACAATTTAAGTAGATTAAATCAACTCATATGAACAAAAACACATGACCACATATGCACCAATGATTTTACATAGCAACCAGTGAAATAAACACTAATAAAATATTAACTTGTTATCTATTTCATGGTTTAAATTTTCTTAAGTTTTAAAACATTTTACCTGAAACACCATTGGTGATGACCGGAAATGCATCAGTCTGCCCCTCCCCCTTCATATCAATTAAAACGTGATTTATAACAAAAAAATATATATTTCCAAAAACAATGACAAATAACATTATGCATATAAGGAGAATTTTTTTTAATACCATAATATTGTTTTCCAGTACATGTGTTTAATGTCCTCATAAGTATCATAAATCCAGTCACACCACTCTATATGACTGGCAATTAAAATAACCTGGAGACCCTATAGTTTTATTACAGGTTGACACGGTACCATTCCCTTAAAAATGCACCTACATTCTTGACAGCTGCCAAATGTGCAAGTACCTTTGTTTTTATTGGAGCATACTTTTTTTTTTCAAATGTCTTTTTATTTGTTTTCTATAATATTCAAGACAAGGAAAAGAAAACATAACAAAACTGTGATGTATTTGTTTACACATTATGAGCAGATTGTTTAAAACAGGACATTAAAACATTTTAATACAATATACTACAATTTAGAATAGAATTTACAGTAAAGAAATGTCTTATTATTGAGAGTGTGTTGTGACATACACTGTGATAAGAATACACAGTAACAAATTGTCTGCACATAATTGCAACACAAAAGAAATGATTTTGAAATTCAACATCAAACAGCAACATCCAAAGAGAAAAAAAAAGAAAGGAGAAACTAAAACTACCTATAAAATATATACATATTTACATAAGTTGTCACCATGACTCCTATTGTTTCTACCTTTGACTAGGGAATATTGTTAAGAACTTTATGTATCTTCAGCGTATTTTGCCATTCATGGTAAAACATCAATCAGGATTTTACAATAGTTTTGGTAGTATGCCAGGTTCTTTTGGCTTTTTGTATAGAGTTTTTTAGCCAATATCTGTTGTTTGGCTATGCTTTTAAACTTTGTCCACGTAAGTTTGGATCTGCCCAACCAGTTTTTAGCTATATAAGATTTTAATAGAGCACATAGAATTATTGTAATGTGCTTGGTGAGACTGTTGATATTGCCTGTAAAGATATGTAATACTGCTGTTTTCCATGACAAAGTAGATTTCGAGTAACCTGTTTTTTCTAGCACGGATCTTAGTGAGCATCACAATTTGTATACCATTTTGCAACTCCAGAATATATGAATAATGTCAGCTTCTATGTTGGAACACAAAGGGCAAAATGGTGAATTAGATGGATTGACTCTGTTAAGATGGACAGGTGTGTGATATGCATTATTAAAAATCATGATCTGATGGTAGATATCTTAAAAGGTGTTACTTTCATGGTGTTTACAATGGCTAATTCCCTCTGATTTATTGTCATGTTGCTACTTTTTATGTGCCAATATTTTGAAAAAAGAATTCTATCTTGAATTGTAATTTTAGTTATTAATTTATAGGTATTTGAGTGCATTTTATTCTTGTATAAAAGCATATTTTGAATTTAGTGTACTAATTTGATATCCTGCTCATTAACTGTGATGTCCATAGTTAGTTTATTTATGAACCCCAGGATTCAGCAAGCTCTGCACGGCGTGCAGAAATAGTGCAAGAGTTGTTGCGGGCAATATGGCTGACATTCGATACAGGAATAAGCTCCCAGGACATGCACGAGCGCTCCTGCACTATTTCTGCATGGACACAGCCCCTGTATGCTAATTACCTCATTTGCTGGTAAAAAACATGCAAATGAGGTGAATTAGCGATCCAGGAAGCAGGCAGGCATCCGTGCAAAAATAGTGTAGACTGCAGAAATGTATTCAGACAGTAGCTGAATACATTTCTGCAAACTAGAAAACGGAGGCATGACAGCTCATACAAACACATGTATTAGAAGGGTTAGGCATGCCAAAGGCCAAATATATGGCCATAAGCATGAAAATTAATTTCAAAATTATAAAAATGTACCTATTTTTTTTGGCCGATTTCAGCTGTTTAAGCGTAGGGCAGTGGTGCGCAAATGGGATTGTCCCGAAAATAATAAAAAAAGCAGGAAATAAGCTTTTAAACCAAAATCATAATTTTTTCATAATAGTCAATGGCATAGGTTCATAGTTTGTTACTAGGCTATCGGCCCTAGGGTGTATACAAGCCTAGCCATAACAATTCCCTGGATATTCTTCTCACAATATTTACTTCCCTAGACCCCTGTCTAGCAGGGTGACTGACATGATCCCCAGGGTGAATTTCCTATCTCCTATCCAGTCATCAAGGTTCCTTTTGATGAGGGCCAAGGAGGCGCTCCAGCATGTTTTGTTCATTGTGATGACAAGGTTTAGATCCCTGGAGTGTGTGGCTCTGAGGGATTGGGATTTCTTTAAGGGCATCTGCTTTAGGCCTGTAATTCTTTTAGTGAGGTATTTCTGTGGCCTTTCCAGCTGTTGCAGATGTCTTGTGAGGTACATACCAAATGGGGCGTTGTACTCTATAATGGTCTAATGAGGGATGAGTACAGTGGGACAATGACCTCCTATTTTCTGGATGAAAAGCCCTTAGTGATGAGGTGTGCCACATAGTAGGATTTCCTGACTGTTGTGGTGATCTGGTTATCGAAGATGAGACCACTGTCCAACTCTGTCCCTAAGTCTCTTATCACACTTTCGGTGTTTAGTGTACTGGCACCTATGCGGTAATTCATGGGTACATGGTTTTTCCCAAAGGGGATAATTATACATTTCTTGGCATTAAGCTTGAGCCCATGGCTCTGGCACAAAGCATCTGTTTCTGTAAGGCCCTTTTGTAGAATATCTAATAATCTGGGGATTCAATAATGGCTCCCAGTATGCAGTCATCTGCGAACTTTGTTAGCCAGAGTCCCTTAGTGTTGGCCTGTACTTCAGAGATGTAGATGCCAAACAAGTGCGGTCCTGATGATAATACAACAAGACCATGGAATAGTGGTTGCTAAGGGGGAAGGCTGAGTGACAGTTTTGTAACCATGCATTAGCAGTCAATCCTATGCAAATGAGGGCACAGATTTCCCCTCAGTGCTAGCTTGCACCCAACTGTGTAGCTGCAGTAATACCATGGTGTAAGCCTAAGAGCTAAATGACTTCATAAGGGGGTGTGTCATGCATGTTGTAAGCTTATTGGAGCTCTGTGGCCCATGTTTGCCCTTAGCTAAGCACAGCTATGGAAGTGGGGTGTGTCTGAAGCTGCCTAGCAGTATTTACATTGCCTAAACGGGTGTGCACGCCACACACTGGGTTTTAAACAAAAACAAAAAAAAATAGCAGCTCCATTCACATCTGTGCACTGGGTTTGCGCAGCGTGCCTCTGGGCTTAAACAGGAAGGCAATGGGAAGGGAAAACAGCAGTAAGAAGGTAACAAAGGAGAACTAGCATAGCTGGCAGGTGAAATGTATCAGAATCAACCAGTTACACAGGCAGCAGCCCAGCCCAGCAAACTACTATAAACTATGCAAACACCTTTCACTCTTTTTTCCCACAAACTCTACACCACTAGTGTACACAAACAGGGACATTTTACCTAACAAAACCAACAAAATGATAGGGGCTGCTTTTGTTCTCATAAATCAACAAATGGAAGAGGCTGAGGGTGGTGAGGATGAGAATGTTGATGACCAAACCACAGTGAGAAGGAGAAGAGTGTACAGACCCAGGGTAACCTACCAGGGGCTACATGTGCTGGAAATAGTGGAGTGCTATAGGGTGGACAAGGACCTCCTACAGCAAATGTTGAGCTGTGCCAGCCACGCCTCACAAACAGAACCAACAGAGGGGAACCCATCCCAGTGGATACCATGGTATGTGTAGACTTAAGAATACTAGCCACAGGTACCTTCCAAAGAACAATTGGGGATATCATGAGGATCTCACAGTTCCTGGACACCATGTCAGCACATATATTTCCACAACACCCGTGAGGCATTGACCATCAATATGCATCTCTTCTACCAAAATAGCAGAATACCCTGAGGTAGTGGGTGCTATAGACTGCACGCATGTACACATCAAAGCACCACCTGGTGAGCGAGGTAGGGTCTACATAAACCACAAAGGCTTCCCCTCCATCAACTGCCAGGTTGTGTGTGATGCTCAGGGCATTATAATGAATGTGTGTGCTGGCAGCCCTGGAAGCTATCAAGATTCCCACACCTGGCATATGACGAAGCTGTACCAGAGACTTGCCACTGGGGACATCCCATATGGCCACCTAGTGGGGGATGCTGGTTACACACTGGAGCCGTGGCTGATGACACCCATCAGAAATGCGCACACACCCGAACAAGAAATCCATAATGAGGCACATGCACAAACCAGAATCATAATAGAGCATGTGTGTGGGATGCTCAAGTCATGGTTCCAGTGCCTAGACATATCCAGTGGAGCCTTGCAGTACTCTCCAGCTGCATGTACACAAATTGTCATTGTATGTGCCATGCTACACAGTATTATCCTGCAGAAACAAATGCACCAAGAACAGCACAGGGCAGGGCCACACAGCCCCCCACCATTGCCAAGGCCAACACAGGGACAGAGTAACTCAAAGGAGGAACAACCTGAGCCTGCCCCTGTAGGCAGAAGGAGGCATGTCCAGTATGCCCAGGCTTTGGCAAAGAGGCAACACATAGCACATGCACTAGGAACCCAGGGAATAACACCTCTCCCTGACTCGCACATACAGTAAAAAGGATGCCAAACATGGCACTACCTGTGCTTAACCATGTATAGGGAGTGTACTATGTGCATCCGACATAGTCATCCCTCCAGCATCATCCTGAATATTGACACAGCCACAAGGTAAGTCACTCTCACTATCAATTGCTGAATAGAGTAGTATGTTCTTGTATTTTGTATCTATGGTACAGATGTGAGTATGCAAGGGGATCAGGTAGCTGAATGGGATGGCAGCAGATAGCTGACACCTATATGGGCAGCATTAAATCCATAAGAAATACAGGTGTCAACATAGTAGGCAGTACTAGACAAGGTGACAAATCCCACTGCAGGACATGTGGTGGGCCAAATGTGTGTCCATAGGACACATGCATGCTTGTCAGTGAAGCTCACATACCCAAAAACAGTCTCAGCCAGCAGGACAGGTGTAGATGACCACAAAGAAAGGCTGTGCTAAGGCCTCCAATTGATGGCAATGGAAAACAGCCCCCCTCCAGACCTACACAGACAGACTACAACAGGTCAGGAATTTGGATGTTAGTTCTGAAGGGTAAGAAGTCTGGAACTTAAATGTAGGTCAATAAAACCTAAGATCTGTACTACACTGATATGCCTCTAGTCTGCATGATAGGTCAGAATACAGAATGAAATGGAAGCCAACATAGTACCTGAAATACCAGTACAGTCATAGCAAATGTTTACAGTTGTCAGGTGATCCCCCCCCCCCAACAATCCTAAGTAGAGCTGTAGTAACATGTACGTGTGGGTATAATAACAGTGGAACCCTGATTAACTGAGCTGGCCATATTAGCAGAATAGATTGTTGCATGTGTACAATATGCAGGACTCTGTGTGTTAGGGTGTTGTGTGTTGTATATTCTGTGAAAGTGGTCAGCATGTAGGCATGGAGAGTTGTGTCCTGGTGGCCTATGGCCAGTACTGTTGATGACAGGGCCAAGTTCTGACAACTGCAGTGCCAAACATAATGCATCCCAACAAGACCCAATCCAGCAGTAATCCATACTAATTGTTCAGATGTAATATCTGTCACCATCTGAAAGATGGACATAGCATGAATGTGGGCCCAGACATGCACACAGTACACAGGTGGAAGTACCCTAGACAGAGAATCTATAAAATGTTACTGTCAAATGGGCACTCCTTTGGAATTGTACATACAGGTTAGCAGTACATTAGTTGACTGTGTAGTGTTTAATACTGATGTAGTCTGGCCAAACATTGGCAGACCACAAAAGGCACAGATATGAAGTACTGAGAAACTGCTGATGTCCACACACAAGCTAGCATAAGGGGAATGCCCCACGTATATCTGTGAGTCAGCTGCAAGAAGCTTCCATAGCACATGTGCACTCAGCTCACCCCACCATCAGCCACAGGTTCATCACAAGTCATATCCCTGCTGTTGGGAATGAGTACAATATGACCCCCACTTCTGTATGGGAATACCCACAGAATGCAGCATGCTGAAGAGGTGTCCCATGCAGGTGTGTCCCTAGCTGTAAGCAGCACCCTGCCAGCATCTCTACACCAATGGATTAATAAGAACAGAAACTATTGCCATTATCACCATGCACACCTACCCCGTCACCCCAGGGGAATCCAGTGGCTTGCAGCCTGGGACTGTAGGATTGACAGAATCCAATGGCCTGCTGCAGATGGCCTGCATCACTACCAAATGCCCTACAGTCCTCTGTCAAAGGCCTGTGTCTCACCTGTGCTGCCAATGTATGTTATCTCATGGAGTCCCAAATAACGACATAACACAGTCCACAGAACACAAATGCAAGGCCATGTCGACAAATCCCAGTAGCATGCCCACCATATCCTACTGAATGAACTGTGGACCAACCCCTAAATACTGCTGGTATGAAGTGATGACTATAGGGATACTTATCAGATATCACTTGCATAATTTTAGGAAGAGGATAGAATAATGAAGGGGGTAGAAGCATGGACGTCATGGAGTGTTTGAAGTCTGAAACTCTGATGTGTGCCCATACTATCCCTGCCTTCAAACCTAGGAATGGGTAGCTACAAACCTGTTTGTAAACCAGAATGTGAAGGGAAAATGATCAGATATATGAGCCCTGCCTCTGGGTAACCTGTGTGAATCTGTACAGCTGAGAGTTATAGCCACACCAGGATATGGCCATTCTGTCACGTCGATAGATGTACAAGCATGAGATCCTCAGCTTAAGTGGTCCTTTGCTATGTTCCCCACTGGATGCCTGCAACAACTGTAGAGTCTGCAAATGTAACACACAAAGAGAATACCATGCCTTATACACATGCCCTGTATGGATAGATGCCACTAACTCTACTGAATACCTGTATCATGCTGTCAATGTAGGTGCAGGCACTACCTCATTTCCATAGCCAGGTCTCACCACATGAAGTGAGGAATGCCACATGAGATGATAACATTCTGTCCACACAACATGCCCCAGAGACCCCAAGTACACTTACACATGTCACAGAACATGCATGTGGGACATGTGCACAAACCAGACACTGTCCATGTTATGGAATATAGATGTCATACATGGCAAGCATTACACAGCACTGGCCACCCACAATAGTAACCCAGCGGAGTGGATGGTAAATACAATATGAGTGGATGGTAAATACACTGCCCACTTGTGTGGGCCAATCCAGGGACTACATCGCTGAGCCACACTGGAGCCCATTGTCATGTGGTCTGATGCCAGTGTATTCCCTTTGCCTAGCCTTGTACAGCCTTCTGGCACAGTCAGCTATTACACACCTGTGAAGCAATGAACCCATGCATATCAATACTGACAAGTGTGTGTGTGGGTGGAGATTAATGATTTTGAATCCTTTCACACTCACTACACCTCCCATTGCCCTACTGTAGCATGCCTTCTGATGTCAGTCATCTTGAAATAATCCTTTGGTGATATATCAGCCTGATAACCTCTGTGGTGCATGTGATAACTGAGTAATACTGTAGTGTAGTAAACTAGTTAAGTAGGAGTTTTAATCCTGACCCTGCCAACTGTGATAATGTGTGTGATTCCCTGATAGAGTGTGGTTGTGTCTTCCTTGACACCTGCTTTTGTGGACAGTCATATGTACTACACTTACCTTATCCATCCTTTATCACTTTTGCTGATGTCACTCACATTCAAACATACCTTTGGACACCTCTCTAACATGTAAGCTCTGTGGCACATTCAATAACTGCATAACAATGCAATAGCAATACATAGTCAGGTAGGGGGTTGAAACTCAGTACTGTTAAGTGTGTGTTTCTGTGTGTTATCAATGGGTGTTTGGGTGATTGTGTAATGACAGAGTCCATTGCAGTGTGGGTTTTGCCACATCATTATATTGAGGAGCTACATGTCCCATTGTCAACATTACAAAGCCAACATTTTCCAAACATTGTAGAGACTGTTGTCGACAATCCTCAGCCATAAATGTGTACAGCCATGTGCAAATACCATGTGACAGTATGGACTAGTACACAATACAGGCAACCATCATAATGCTCAGATACCACTCTTCACCCATGGATCATACACAAACACGCTTGGCTCTTATTCTCCTACTCCCTTCCTTTCTTACTTTGCCTCTGTCTGTCTCTCTCACTCCCTCTGTGGTGGATGTGGAAAAGTACACCTGCCTTGCTTATGCAGCAGCTTGAGTTTTGTAAGTGATGTTCATGATCAGCTGATGGGCTGTGCATGAATAGCAGTCCCCCACTAGCTGATTGCATGTGGAACAGCTGTGGTAACATTTCCATAGCCAATTGCATGGAAACACACTCCTATAACTAAGTACTTCACATGGCTGTTGGCCCTTTTCCTTCACTGTGAGCAGGACTTCATGAGGGTGTTTGACAAACAGCATCACAGAGTGTAGCTGGATATACCTCTTACAACATACACTGTGGAGACAGGCCAACAAACAGGAGGGGGATGTTCCAGACATGAGGACAGAATGTAAGTATTGCTCTTCTACATTTGAAGTAATGTTGCTTTAACAAGGTTTGTGTGGATATGGCTGTTCTACATGATTTGATATCTGTCATGACAGTGTTATGTGGTTGGGGAAACCCTTACCTGTAGGGCTATCTGCAGACTGGTGAGTGTTTGGAGTCTTACACGTGTTGTGTTACTCACACGTTTCCTATCTTTAGAAATGCAGTAGCATACTCTGAGGATTGCAGTCAGTACATGGTGACAGCCACTTGAGTTACAGACATCATATCCCTTAGAAGACATATGTCACAACAAACCCTGTTACACCAGTAAATGTTTGGATTTATCACAGCAACCTGTCAATATTGGCTCTGTGTTTGTGCCTCCAGCCAAACTCTATCAACCTTTGTACATATGTCATGCAGTAAGAGGTGCATATGTTCAGTACATCTGTGATGGCCATGCCCTGGCCCAGCAATCAAGGAGCCTCAGTCCACACCACTAACACCAGAGTGGGCATCTCATATAAGAGGAAAGGCTAACAAATACACACAGTAAAGTACAATTTCCCTTAAGTACACACAGAGATCACAGCCAGTCTGGGGCTGGTCGGTCCCTTGCTCCCCAGGTCCCCAATTAGACTCCCCACTGGCACAGCTATATGGTCCAGATCTCAGCCTAGCTGGCAAGCTAACATCCAGTACCCTGTCTGTCCAACTAGTGCTTCATGTCCCTGCCCAAGTACGTGACACACACACACACTTTGAGATAAATATTTATACAACTTCACAGACACTCCTGGGAAAGACTGGCACAGATTGTCCAGCTGTGCCCCTTTACCTAGACTATACAGTAGTAATTACTGCCACCACCAGCTAAGAATTATCAGCTACCCAAAGGCCCTTAAAAGTGTGCCCAATTATAACTGTGCAATATTATTATCCAATTGGTAAGTGTGACTAATCAGTCAAGGCATATTAGAGTGGCCTTGTACAATAAACTATAAATATTCAATGTACTCTAGGACTTAACTTATCTCTACACAAACCAGTCACAGGTAAAAGATTTTTAAAATATTTAATAATAAATAATTAAAACACAAGCTAATACTACTACACCACAGTTTCACACAGAAACAAAATAATTCAGTAGTACAGTTCTGACATAACAGAAAAACACTTACCCAGGGATTCATGAAGCATGTGCCATGCGCCATAGTAGCGTTGGCAATCTAGCGCCAAATATGGCCGTTGAGCGATTCAGGTAAGAGCTGTTTCCACGTGCACTACCAGCATACACCAGAGCTGCGCAGCTCCTGGTGCATGTATGCTAATTACCTTATGCTCAGCAGTGTAGCATGCAAATGAAGGTATATAGTGATTCATGAAGTTGTGCAGGCGTAGCGTAAGCATGTAGAAATGTAAACAAAAAAAAAATGGTTTACATTCTGTCAAACATAAAATGAAAGAGGACCTAACTTACGTATTATAATGTTAATATATGCCAATGGCTAAATATACAGCCAGTGGCATAAAACAACATGCACAACATATAAAAAATAACATTTAATGTCATGGCCACACCAACTCAAAGTAAAACCACAGTGCATCGGTGCGCAAACGGGATCACAAGGAAAATAAATTTAGATGTCATTAAACTGTAATGAAATGCAGTTTATGATATCCCCATAATAGTCAATGGCATGCATGCTACACCACAACCATGGCGCAAGGGTTGCTAAGGGTCTGTGACAGTGTTCCGTGCAGTAACTAGGAATTAGCAGTCAATGCCATGCAAATGAGTCAAGTAATACTGAATCGCAAATGCCCCGCCAGCATAAGGATGTACCACACGGCGTAGCATTACAACACCGAGGAGTGGTCTGGAGGTAAACATGACATCAAGAGAGGGGCATGCCACTGTAGCTGTAAGCACGTTGAATCATTGCTAATCCATGTTTCGTGTTGCTAAGCAAAGCCGCAGGATAGGGGTGTGGAAGTAACCATAGCGTTGCTTAGCTGAGTGCACACAAGGTAACTGAAAGTTCATGTGAACATGGATGAAAATGCACACAAAACCCGGTAAACGGCTGTGAGTGGTGCTCACCATAGCTGAAACAGGAAGGATACCGGAAGACAATAAGGAAATGCTCTAGCATGGTAATTGGAGTACAAATGAGTAATTAACACCTAGAAACTCACAGTGGGCCATAGACAACAGTTAACAAGGCTGCTAGCAGCTACCTGCAGAATAGGAAAGGGGAGGTGCCGTACAGCAAAGAAAAGAGAACTGTCACAGCAGAACAAAGCAAACTTGCAGTAGATCAGCTAAATAACACATTTACCAATACAATCCTGGGTTGTGGAAGCACAAAACAAGAAAGGCGGCAGCTGAATACATGCCTGACAATGGGAGGTGAATCAGGTTGAAAATAGAAGTAAAGGGCAATAGATGAATCACGGCAGACACGTGTAAGTCAACACCAAAGACCCCACAATAGCTGTACCTGCTGTAAAACCAATAATTAAGATACCTTGCAGCTGGAATAGCACAAACACACGCAATTACGCCAGCATAATCCATTGCACAATAGTATAAGGTGTGAAAGCCCCACACACACACTTGTGTATTCCCAGACACTCTGCACCATTGGTGTATACAGACGGGGAACTTTTAATATGTATATGTTAGGTGCTGCCATAGCTTTAATTCACCAGCATGTGTTGGAGACTGACAGTGGTATGGAGGATGATGCTGACAACCATCTCAGGCACCAGAGGAGGGAGAGGAGCGTTCTGACCCCGGGTAACCTACCATGGGCTACATGATCTGGAGATAGTAGAGCATTACAGGGAGGACAAAGACATCATACAGCAACTTGTTGAGCTGTGCCGGCCATGCCTCAGAGCCAGAAATAACAGAGGGGAACACATCCCATTGGACATGAAGGTATGTGTAAGCTTGAGAATACTAGTCACAGGTACCTTCCAAAGGCCAACTGGGGATATCATGGGGATCTCACAGGCATCAGCATTCAGGGTACTCCACCAATTCCTGGATGCCATGTTACCACATGCCAATGAGCACATATACTTCCCCCGAACGCAGGAAGACTTGGCCAGCAATATGCGTCTCTTCCACCATGTGGCAGACTACCTGGAGGTACTGGGTGCAATAGACTGCATGAACACACACATCAACTCAGCACCCAGTGAGCAGGGTAGGCACTACATAAACCGCAAAAGATTCCCCTCCATCAACTGCCAGGTCATGTGCAATGCCCAGGGCATTATCATGGATGTGTGTTCTGGAAGCCCTGGAAACTATCACGACTCCCACATCTGGCATGCCTCACAGCTGTATTAGGTATTTGCCAGGGGGGACATCCCATATGGCCACCTTGTGGGGGATGCTGGCTATGCACTGGAACCGTGGATGATAACTCCCATCAGAAATGCACACACAGCCACACAAGACCACCATAATGAGGCACACGCAGAAACCAAAAACATCATAGAGCACGTGTTTGGGATGCTGAAATCATGGTTCTGTTGTTTGGACATATCTGGTGGAGCCTTGCAGTACTCTCCAGGAACATGTGCCCACATCTTCATAGTATTTGCCATGCTACACAATATGATCCTGTGGAAACAGCTGCAGCAGGGACAGAATGGTGAAGGCCCTCACAGCCCAGCACCACTGCCAAGGGACCCACATGCACAGGGGGACTCAGACCATGAACACCCTGTGCTAGCCCCAGTAGGCAGATGGAGGGTGTGCCCACTATGTCCATGCCTTGGCAAAGAGGGAACATATAGCACACACATTGACAGTGTAGGCACTCATGGACTGACACCCTTCTGCACCTGCACACACAGCAATTGGCACAAGGTAAGTCAATACCTGAACAGTAAATTAAGCTATCAGCATGTGTCCATACTGTATGTACAGGTTCATAGATACATAGGTAGGTACATGCTCAACTGCCAAGGCCACTCATTAGCATAGGCAAAACGTGTCTGCTGTCACTACCCCATCGATCAACTAACTGTCCCTCTGTGGAGCAGAGCCACTTGTGGGATCCTGGGGTATAGCTTCTGTTCACCACTCACTCTGCAAGGATTCCTCGGAGTGTCAGCGAGGGGTTTTGTATAATGTAAGCAGGGATGTAGTTCCAAATAATGGGGAGTATCCCTGACAGGAATCTTCACAGATGTGTACATATTACATAGTATACCTTAAACACAGCTTGCATATATAGGTAGTTCTCCACATAATAATAAACATGTGGAACACACAACCGCTGAAATGTGCGTTAATCACCCTTGCACTACCAGTGCCTGCTCTGAGATGTAAGATATCACTGCCAGGATTATAACACGCAACCATGTACACATTCATCACAATAATATACCACTAAGCTACCTGAGATGTACCAATGGCAGTTGTGTATACTGACAGGATAAAACACAAAAGGTAGGAATGTGTTGAAATAGGACAAACTGGCATGTACCCAATGAAAGGTGTATGTTTTGTATATATATATATATATATATATATATATATATATATATATATATATATATATATATATATATATATATATATATACACACACACACACACACACATCAATATATATATATATATATATATATATATATATATATATATATCTATATGTACACACACATCATCATATATGTATAGAGAGAGAGGGAGAGAGAGTTATGTCGATATATGAGGATATGCATATATATGTAGATATATAGATAGGTTAACAACATCTACATAACCATGGAGGTACATATAATGGGGTTACCTACCACATATCAACACGTGTAATCCCGAGGCTTAAGGTCCGAAAGAACATAGTACCGAAACACCAGATGCGTGAAGTGTAATCTCACAATGTTAATGGACAGTTAGTCAGTGCTTCTGGTGTTGCGGTTTGGGTAGGTTTCGGTGTGTACATGTGTTTCTTAGGGATGTAGTGTGTGTAAGTGTGTCTTCTGTATGTGGTGTGTGTTCTTGAGGGACTGTAATGTGTGGTTGTGGGTTAGCGTTGTGTGTCTGTTTGCATGACCTAGGATGTAGAATATTATAGTAGGGGGTGGTGTGGGGGACGCAGACACCTACATGGGGGGTGTAGGTGGGCTTGGCCACCTGCTCATAAGTAGTGTAGGATGGTTTGTTTGGATGTGTTGGGTAGCAGTGTGTCTGTGTGTGCATGTGTGTGTTCCATGTTCGTGTCACCTTCGCGAGTTACTGTTGATGTCGGTAATGTGGGGTATGGGAGTCTGGTCCCGGTACTGTGTGCTTCGGAACACTGTGGTTTCTGGATTCCATAGGTCTCCTGTATATAGCGGTTGAAGTGTTCATATATGTGTATAATATAGACCATAGCAATCACACATTCCGCCACTACCAACCTTTATGAAAAAAGGATTTGGAGAGTATATGCCTATACACTTATTACAAATATGTGCTATGGACATGAGCCAATGATAGTGTTACCACCTGTCCCACTTTGCGAGGGACACTCCCTCTTTGGGTGGTTGTATCCTCACCAAATATATTAATCGTGGCAAATGTCCTGGGATTGTAGGACATAATTATGTCCCATATGTACTGTAATAGTTGCATCCAATAGTTATTTCTGTATCTAAAATGCCGACATGTTACAGGAAACAGGATAAGCAACTAAACTGCTTCAAGAATAAGCTTATAATTAGGCAAGAAAGAAAAGTTCTATCCCTTGTACTGACCATGAGTTTGTGTTGATCTGTAAAATCAGATGTGTGTCCCAAAAAGATCCCACTATGGCCATATGAAAAGGTGGCAACCCCAAAGAGAGTCAGTCACCAACACAACTACGATGATTGCAAATACCTATGACAGAAATGCACAGCTATCACGTAGCAACACGTTACTAAATTCAGATGTATTATTGAAGGGATTCAAGGACTAACATCACCTGCATGCTATACTGGAACCACATAACAGTACCTTAATGAATCAGCCTGCAATTACCATTGTATTAGTCCACAAAAGGATAGGTGTTCAAATAGGGAAGGAACCCTCACGCACATAGCGATTATGTATAAAAGTAGTTCCTACACACCTGCATCTGCTAAGCACACCCGCCATCACCCCCACACCCAAACATATTACAACAGAAAATGTAATAACATCACAAATCATTCACACACTGTACATCTGCAGAAGCCATAACATACCTTGTCAGAGACACACTAACATGGCCTTATGTGAAATAGCTGCTGTTATACAATGGAACAGCTGCTGATGTAATAGGGTTTGTTTGCACTAATCCTGTTTCAGAGGGTTGTGAGTACACCGGGATGTGTTAGCAATTAGTGAGTAACAGCACACTATGCTACACTTGTACACCAAATCAAGGATGTCTGGTGAGCACATTGTATGCCACATAACAGTTCATGCATAGCTATACAGCCTTGAGCTGGCCAAACATCCTTGCCAGACTTAAACATCTGCAGAATTATCAGGTACAAACAAACCCTGCGTAAGTATCACTGTTCCGAAATATAACAGCTGTACTCACATGTAGAACTAAATCATCTAGCCATTGCACACAGTCCACTTGAGTCATGAAGCTCATATATCTCTGTGTCTCCATATAGCTGTTGAAATATATTGCAATAACACATCGAGGCCGTCTCCCTCAAAAGAAAGGCAAACGGACAACGCCCAAAAGGAGTACTCACTTATACACCACTGTTTCCAAGGTATCAGTTAATGGAGTAGCTGCATAGCTGATGTGTATCCAATTAACTACTTTGAAACAGCAGTTGGTGGACAGGATACCACTTGTTACCAATATCTAACTAGAAAAGGATGTGTTATCACACATTCAAACCATCCGTATATACCAGCGGAACATTACAAAGAACATTGAAACACAAACCGAAAAGGATTGAATCAACAGTTAACAACACCTCGGGTTACTAATAAGGTATGTAGAACAGTCAGTATGTATGTGTATGTTGTACTATTATGTAGTATTTAAAGTGCACGCAATCCATATAGTGGAAACAGTTATCTTGTAGTGATGTATTGTTGAGCATAGTAACGCTTGTAGTATTTGTGTGTACTGCTATAGGTCACAAGGCAAACACCGCATACACCACAAGGGATGCTGTATAAGGGCTTTGAACAGAAATACTTCTTACCAGCTGATGTCTGTGGCAGGGCTGGTCCAACAAGTATGTGCTATAACAGGGGATAGTATATGTTGATATATTGTAACTGTAGCCATTTGTATGGGTGTATTACAGAGAACAACATGTAGAAGGTTGGGCCACTGTGCAAGTATGATTTGCATTGTGGGATATTGTGCCAATAACTGTGTAATGTACAGTATTGCAGGCAGATATGTATTAAAGCTACATAGCATTACTGTAATGGTAGGCAAGCATTAGTTATGTCAATTGGCATTTACAATACACAATAACAGGATACATATGTCTTTTAGTGAGCTGACAGTTTATCAGCATGATAGCAAAGTAAAATGGAAGAGCTATTTAACTATCCAGGCACATAAGACATGTAATATGTGCAAAGGTAGGTACTAGGCTGTCTTACCAAGGGTATCTGTAAGCCTAGCTAGCGTGTGTTGGCTTTCGCCACCCCCATAGGTTGGTTCCTTGTGCCTCTGAACAGCAGAGCCAGTAGTTCCCTGTGCCTCTGTCCAGCAGAGCCACTGCAGTGATCCCCGGGGTACATGTCTGTCTCCCATCCACATGTCAAGGTTTCCCTTGAAGAGTGCTCATGAGGGGCCCTGCCTGATGTACATTGGAATCATATTCCAAAGCATAGGGAGTGTCCAGGTCAGGAATCTATCCATCCAGCATGTGCTATTCATCGTTGTGGTTAGGTGTATATCCCTAGAGCATGTGGCTCTCAGAGGCTTCTGTTTAGGTGGAGCATGTCCAGCAATACAGGGTTGGACATGGGCCTTGTATATCAAGCAGAGATCACCTTTGAGTATGCGGTATGCAACTGAGTACAGCTGGAGTTTCGTAGGTTGGGCTGCATAGGTCATCTGTTTGAGGTCAGTAATCCTCTTGGTGTGGTACTTGTGTGGTCTTCCAAGCTGTTGCAGTTGTCTTGTAAGGTATATCCCAAATGGGGTGTTGTATCCTTTAATGGGTCTAATATGACATGTGTAGAGTCACAATGGCCCGTCTGATCTGGATGCAAACCCATTAAAGATTGGGGGGCCATGTAGATGGATATTCTAACCACCTTGTCATTATGGGTATTGAAGGAGAGATTGCTATCTACTGTGGTTCCCGGATCCCATATTACCTTTTCTGTATGTAGGGGACTAGCAGCTATGTGGTAGTTCGTGGGTAATTAGTTATATCCAAAGGGGATAACTATGCGCTTTTAGGCATTCAGCTTGACGCCATGATATTGACACCAGGTATCTATCTCAGTGCAACCCTTCCAGAGGGTGTCTGTAACAGCTGGGGAAACAATCATGTCCCCTAGTTTGCAGTTGTCTGCAAACCTTTTCAGCCAAAGCCCTCCTGTGCTTCTCTGTATGTCAGAGAAGTATATACCGAACATGAGGGGTCCTAGGACTGAGCCCTGGATGATGCCAGTTGTAACTGGTATACATTCAGACCTAGGGTATGCAACTCCCACTGTGTGGGTTCTGTCCATGAGCCACTTTGAAAACCATCACATGATGTAAGGGTTAATGTTCAGGCGGATGGGTATGTTGATAATACCAGAAGGAGGAATGGGGTTGAAAGCCTATGAGAGATCTAAGTAGGCTGTGTGGACCTCCTTACCCTTATCTAATGCCTTGGTAACTGTCTCTAAGACGTCCACCAATTTAGGAGGCATGGTCCTGCCTTAACAATGCCAAACAGGGAGGGGTCAAAGGCTGGGAGGTACCCTATGTCTCCGTGACAGTGATCCATGATGTGCACCATAGCCTTGCAGACAAGGCTCGTCAGGCCTATAGGGAAAAAGGTCCTGTGGTCCATTGTGGCACCACCTTTGTGGAGTGGAAGAACTGTTGCTATGCACCATTCAGGGGGCACTATGCCCGATGTGAGGCTATTACTGAACATGGAACGATCTGAAGTTCATGTAAAACACAGCCTGGGATGTTGTCTTGTCCCATGGATGCTGTGATATTGCCTTTAGAGTGTGCAGCTTTGAGAGGGGATCTGCCAGGATGTTGCCAATATCAATTGTTTCTGTAATGTTCATGCCTTTGTGCTATAACTCAGAGCAGATCTGGTTGTTGCCATCGAAATATGTGACATAGCTATAGAATGCTTTGTGGTTGTTTTTGGTATTAATGGCATTATAGTTTTCATAGCTAGCTTTGGATGATCTTATAAGGGATCTCACCTTCTTACTGAGGCTGGCCAGGGATCTCCTCCACGCATGGTATTGTACTCTCATTTGCAATGTCTTCCTCCTGTAGTACAATATGTTTATGGCAGGGGACCACCAGATTGGTTTAGTTAATTAGGAGTATAACGTCCTGGTTCTGCTTGGGATAGCACAAGCCATGCACTCCTCTAAGTGCTTATAGAGTGCATTTGTGTAGGATTCAGCAGTGGTAACAGTACTGTCCATCTGCATGGGTGTCATGACGTCCCCACATCTGTCTTAAGAAGCATATAGTTGGCCTTGTAGACATATTATACTGTGGTTCCCTTAATGGAGGGTAGGTGCGGGATGTGGATATCAATGGTGTTCAGCACATGGTCTGATCGGACCAACGAGGAGTTGGCTTCACGTGCAGAGCACCAGTCACTCATGTTGGTAGGGACTAGGTCCAGGATATTGTTGCCCCTGGTGGGTGTGTAGATATGTTGAGTCAGGGCATTGGTGTTTATGAATTCCAGAAACCGTTGAGCTAATGTGTTGGTACACGAGTAGTTTTCCCAGTTAATGGTGGGGTAGATTCAGTGAGACTTATGAGATGAGTGTGGTGTTGTGCGACTATGTAGCTTCTCCACATGACAGTCAGGGTCAGGCTTGGTTGGATAGACCTTTACCTCCAGTTTGGCTAGATGAGTGCATCTCTCACAGGTTGTAGTGTTGGGTGGTAGGTGGAGAGGCTTGTCTGTGTACATTGCCTCAAGATGTCTTGATTCATCAAATAGACAGGTAAGAACACTGGCAGTTGACACTTGGACATGCCTGAATATAGAACTACATTCACCTAGATAAATGAGGAAAGTGAGTACAAGAGCTACATTACTCTATGCAAGTGAGAAAAGTATGTACAATGCTTGTTCACCATTACCTGTAGGTAATGAGGAAGATTGAGTGCTATAGTAATTGTTAGCTTACGTAGTGTTTACAAGTCCTGAACAAGTGCTTAGCATGAATAAGCAATCCAGATGGGGTCTTAGATAATATAAACACATGGTACCCTCCCCACAACAGGTACACAAGCATATATCCATGTACACCACAGGGCCCCTGTACCCACAACTATGCAGGTACAAGCTGCACTCAGTCTGCATGGGACCTGCCCACATCACAGGTTGTATCATACACATATGGCAAAACAAGATGCTCTCCACGTACACATCATGTAAAACATAGCTCTATTTCAGGTTGTGTACACACTGAATGGTGCACACTAACAGGTATCACAACCCACAAAGGGGGAGACACCACTGATAATGGGAAGTACTGCACTACTTCCCTGCTGAGTCTGGTATGGAAGACCATGAACCTTGATCACTTAAGTGATGTCAGCAGTACAGATGTAGATGACAGTATCGTTGATGTCACACTGCATATCATAACCTTGCCAGATCATAGGACATCATCACCCATATTGTGTACCACCTACACTCGGTATACTAGATGTACATTCCTATGTCACAGGAGTGTTTTGCAACAGGACTGCTGGCAGAACCAACACTACAGAAGGTGCCTGAATAACACGTGATCATCATACCAGTGGCAGCTACAGTATGTCAGGATTAATTAATTTTATTCCCCCTCATTGCAGTCCATACTTCACAGACAAACAGGAGGCATCTGCCTACTGAAGTATGCGAATGACTATGACCTAGGAGCAATAGCGGACTCGCATTGTCACCCCTATGTCAATAACCCTGTACTCATGAACTATCATCTAGGCAGCAGTCAACATAATGGACACTTGTGTGTGAGGCATGCAGCTGGGCAGTTGTCTTTCCTGTGATAGCTATGTCACCACACCTGTCAGGTAGTCATATGTTGCAACCCTAATAATGATAAGGTGTCATTCATGAATATCGAGATCATTGTCCAGCCATACAGAACACTCAAGTGACCCATATCAGATCACATATTTCCTTTAAGGGGTATTGGCCATGTGCAGATGGCCTACACCAGCCTTCCCATTCTCCATCTCCACTGTGTAGCATGATGCATACCCTGAATAAATCCGTGTCCAATCCAGTGATGTTGGACATGCTACACGTACTCATCCTGATCTCGAACACACACTTCATGGACATCCACCTACCACATGCTGGACAGATCCTTGTCCCATACACTTGACATAGTCCTGCCATACTATGCATTCCTGTCCATCAAAGCTGCACATCGCTCCCCTCTCAGACATGGTGTGACGACCGCATGGTAATGCATGGTATCTGTATCATTAACTTTGTGGATCAGTAATGTGACGCTGTTCCACCTGGCCCCACAGACCCGCATGTCAGCTACTGCCAAGTAACCTTTCATCCTAGATTCATACATGGCCCATGGCATATAGCACACTAATTGACTTTGACTGTACATGCTATAGTTGATATCCATCCCTGCAAATACCACTGGCTAGCCAGTGTCCCATGCATATCACATGTGCAACACAGGTGATACATGTCAGGATGTTGAATCACTGTACAGTGCCGTGTAGATGTATATGGCAGAACACATACATGTAAAACCTTATGTGAGCATGTCTGCAGGGTCACAGGTCATATCAGTTAAGGCAGTGTAAGTCCTTATATGTAACATATACACTGCATCAAGGTCGACTGCATTAATGTGGACACATCCAGCCATGTGCTGATAGGTAGGAACACCAGTACAGGCAAACAGACATACCCACATCAAGACAGCAACCACATGGAGTATGAGCAATGTAATCAGGTGACACACACACATATATGGTGATAATATCCACTCAGCATTGAGTATCACACGTGTATGACACAAACATGTCAGTGTCATGTAGGTTTGTAAATACAACTATTTAAACTGAATTAATGTGATACACATGTATGTTCAGCTGTAGCTCTGTATGTCTCTGTGAATTACTGTGACCTGTCTCCATCATTGTTTTCCAGGTATGCCACGTGCAAGGCTTCTCCCTTTTACACACTTGGAGGATGAGGCCCTCATCCCATTCCTACTTGACAATCACAATATCCTGTTCAGCCATGTGCCACAGGATGCACAGCAGCGGGATGCCCTGTGGATGGAACTTTGCAGGAGAGTTAATGATGTGGGTGGCCACAACCGCACATACCAGCAGGTGCGCAGCCACTGTACAGACCTCATTGGATGGGAGAAACAGCGTGCGAATGCAATCGCCAGGGAACAAGGTGCAACAGGTGGTGGACCAGCAATCCAGCCCCCACTCACATGTACCAAGGAGCTACTGGCCAACCTGGGGACACCTGCAGAACCACATCCACAAGCCTTAGCCAATATTATGGAAGTGGGCGTCTCTCAACCACTGAGCCTGGAGTTGCCTGATAAGTCAGTACTGCACCTATAACAACTATATTCCATATAGTTGCATGTGTCACTGTACAATATGTAATGTATCATCATATGCAAGGCATGTATACACACATGCTGCATACTATAGTATGCTACTGTGTATGCACACATGTGCATACACCATAGTATAGTCTAATGTACTGGTGTATGTGTTATGCACATTGCTCCCTGTAGCCTTTATACAGGTGTGGATTATGCTCATACTGCTGTGTTACTCCTATTTAGGTACATCTGGCGTTCCTCTGCGAAAGCAGCCCATTGCAGGTGAGAGTGTTATTATTTATCAGGAACCATAATGCACAAATCTATCTGCCATGTGGCCATTCAGAACATGTACACAATCTATGGTCCTGTCACAATATACAGGTCGGATCTGCAATGCATCACAATGACTATCCATGTGCAACACTTGCAAACTATGTGAATCATCTCACCGACATGAATCCTTGCAAACTTCATTGCCAGATGTGTTGACAGCTGTGCTTACAATGGCAGAGGTGCTGTTCACTTTAGGGATGTACAACAAATCTGATATACACATGTGGTGAATACAAACAGTACTACACAGTGGGCTGGAGTATGGCCAGCACACAGGTTTCACCGGTGTGGATCATAGCCCTGCTATGAATGTCACACAATGCGATGTGCTATCTTGACATGTCCATGACATCTACTGGCCTGACTGCTACACTGCCTACCTAACCTGAAAACATATCCTACATATCATCCTTTATCTGCATAACCCTGTTGTCAGTGGAGCATATATGTCATATGGGACAACACAGATGTGAAATAGATGCCCATCACAATAATTTGGACAACACATGTACACACATGGCCATGGAGGATGGCCAGAGACATGGAGCAACACACACAGTAGACGTATTGTATTTGTGTGTACTCCCTGTCGTACAATGGCTACACATGGTCAACCATGGCCTTTGTATAATGGTCATAATGTAGATGTGGAACACTAGACATCCTACAGGCCTGTGCACATCTTGTGTAGGCGTAATATCAATCCATCACATAAGATGTGTTGAACATCTTGAGGGTGTTGCAACATGACAGCGGTCACCTGTACAGTATCCACATAATGCCACAGATACAGTACATTCCTGTTGCTGGTGTTAAACATAAATGCTATACTAGCTCCTTGTGTGTGTGTGTGTGTGTGTGTGTGTGTGTGTGTGTGTGTGTGTGTGTGTGTGTGTGTGTGTGGTACACAGATGCCATGTGGGACATGGTGTACCAACGTGTTCACCATGTCTGGCCATAGTTGCCAGGCTGCAGCAATATGGTTGCAGATGTGCGGGGGTGTCATCCGTATACCCATCAGTGACCTGTGTCACAACTTTCACATCATGGTTTAGTGTGCATACACCTCAGTGACGTGGGTCACATTCCACAGTATATATGTATTGTATCCGAACACATTCATGGCTATGAACCCTGTCGTAACTCACACTGTATAGCACTAGAGATGCCTTATGATTCCCTGTAATGGCCATGCACATCAACTAAATTTGCAGTATATCTGCAGGGCGGGCAGACAACACTGAACTGGTACACCATTGCCCCACTATATATTTGGCAGGACAACATTGTGTTAAACATGTATGCATGTCATTGCACACGTCAACAGATCACATGTCATACTACATGTGATTATCAAGGTCATATGCCACACATCAGGCAGGTGTACTGTAAACCTGTGCTGGTCCACATTGTGTAACACAGGGATGTATGCTAACCACTACTATGATTGTGTAATTTGCATGCCATCTGCTATAACACATGCATGCTGTTGTGTGCAACCTAGGGATGTATGATAACTACCACTATTATTGTCTGTGCTGCATGCCGTCTGCCGTATCACATGCATGTTGCATGCCTTCTATCATATCACATGCGTGTGTGTCTGTGTGTGATTCTATTGTATAGATTGTAATGTACAGTTCTTGTCTGCCCTCACAGGTGATGTAGGTGCATTGCCCTCCTGTGGTACATTTGATGTTAGTGTCCCCACAGACTCTAGCAGTGATGATGAACGTATGATTGGGACACAGGTAGAGTTGTCAGGGGCTGAAACTGTGCCACTGGTTGCCATTCCATCTATATCCACCTCATCCCCGCACACAGATCTCATACCTGCAAATACCCCATCACCAGTGGCCATAGAGGAAGGACAGTTGGTGCGTGGTAGCTTGGAACAGGAAAGTGTGGGGGGCTATGGAAGGTGTGCCTGCACACCATGGTGTCAACCAAACTACTGGTGGTGCCTCACACAGGCACGTGGCTAGTACTGCTCGTAGGAGGACCTCTGGCCAACATGCTCCTGCACGACAGAGCACAGTAGCTAGTGTCACCAGACACATGTTTCAGGCTGTAATGGAGGCACAGGCATGTGCTGAACAACGCAACAGAGAAGATCAGAGGCTACAGAGGGCTGCTGTCCGTTCTTTAAACAACAGCATCCAGGCAATGGTAAATGCTCAACAGCAGATTGCTGATGCTTTGGAAAGATGGTTGGGTGACATGGTTGGAGTCCTTGACCGTGGCATGACAATCCGCGAGTGTGAGCTGTCTGTGTTGGAACATCTGGTAGGAGTGAGGCATTGGGCACGTGGATGTAGGCCTGCTACATCACCTGTGTCACGTCTACGTGTACGAGCTACCTCACATGCCCCCTCCCATAATGGCAGTAGCAGCAGCAGTGCATCTGGTGCTGTGCTGTCCACACCATGACACAGCAGGCCACGTGCACGTGGCCCAGGATGATCCCAACAGGGACACAGTTCCAGTGGACAAGTGACATCAGACAGTACCCAATCTGCACCTCTGTCTGGTAGTGCCCGTGCAACCCCTGGCAGGCCCAGGTCACATGTCCGTGGCCGGACACCATGAACTGTAAAATCTCGCCTGTACAGTCTGCAGCTGTCAATAATATCCCTGTGTAGGTCAGACACATGGGAAAACTGTGTGCATACATACACGCACACACAGGACACATATGTAGGGCACTGCAAGACACACATGCATAACATCCACACACACCAAATTAGATCAAAGGCCCAAACCCACAAACATGATGTCATCCAATGGTGCAGCTTAGGCCTCTGGCAAACATTAACACCCTGTGAATATGATGATGATGCCTGTGCCACATCCCTGACATCCACACCATCAGTGCAGGGACATGTTCATATGGTCTGATGCACAGGGTGAACAGACTAGGATGATATGTATAGTTTACAAATGTTGAGGACTGTTGACAGGCAGCAGATATACCATGTAGTACAGGTGTACAATACTGTTAACAGTATGTGTCTTGTGTAAAAACAGTGCAGCCTAGGCCACCAGCAAACATTAACACCTTGTGCATATCATGATGCCAGTGCCACATCCCTGACATCCACACCATCAGTGCAGGGGCATTCTCATATGGTCTGATGCACAGGGTGAACAGACTAGGATGATATGTGTAGTTTACAAATGTTGAGGACTGTTGACAGGCAGCAGATATAACATTTAGTACAGGTGTACAATACTGTTAACGGTATGTGTCTTGTGTAACAACAATAAATGCATGTTGGTCATGATGTTCTGCTGTCCTTCTTCAGGTCTAATTGCACGTGTTTGCAATTAAGTGTCCCATATGTCAATGTGGACTACTCACAGATATGTATGAATATACCAGCATGCACCATGTAGCTGCCACATACCAGAGAGAATGTCCCACATTACAAACATGTCTACCATTCCAAGAGCATGATAGCTGTGTATTACGCTACTGTGGCAACAGACGTGACATCCATAAAGGGTGACATCACAGGTAGAGTTACATGGAGTGGTGAGGTAAGAGAGTGGTCTAGCTGATTACAAGGTTAGAGACCAGTGGGAACTGTGATGCCTCAGAGGGAATCAGTAATACACGTTCCCATGACAGGATGCTAACACACAACTGCACCCACACACTCAGGTATTGACACACATGTATTCAGTGACACTGTAACACACACACACACACACACACACACACACACACACACACACTCATGGCTTCACCGACACAGTAGCACACACTCACACACAGTTGCTACTGGTGGGATGAGGTCCCCTGCCTATGTGCAAATCATCATTACAGTACTGTGCACCTACATGACGCACCACAGAGAATACACATGTACAGGTAGTCAGTACGGCCTAAGATCGGGGACATCAACATGGATATTAGAATGCATTTTATGGATGGTGGGAGAGGTCTTATCAGTTCAGTATGGTAACATACATCCTCACCCCAGGGACCAGTCAGCCCTACATACACACACTGTGGCATTCAGTAATTAATACACCTATGTCATGCACATACAGATACCTCACATGTGCGAGATACACGCCCCTGAGTATGTCCTGCTTTCTACATTGCTCTCTGTACAGATGTGTACACTAGTATACAGGAGAGTGAGTAACAATTGAGATGTATTCCCCACAATATGTGACATATATGGACACACACACAACCACACATGCCAGTACTGTGAATCTCAGACTTGCCTAGCTCATGTTATGTATGTCAGACATACAGCAGTATTGCATGCATTACAAACTGTACTGATGCTTCCTGTGCCAACAGTTCTGATATATGCACTAGGGACATCATATCTATTAACAGGTGTCAAGTGATTTACCTTCGCTGTCACCCTGACCGCTGTCTAAGTTGTGTGTTATGTCATTCAATTAACAAAACCATTGCTTACTGATTACACAAGGTATTATAGGACCGCTTGTGACACCTGTGAGCTGTCCACAGCAAACATCCATCTGCAAAGATGCCCCACCACTTAGTTATTTCAACACATCTGTCCATACCTGTGGTACATCTTTCTGTACATTCAACATCTCACCATATACAGTTGGCAATGTTGAGGCTGCATTGCAGCTGCATGATGTACTAGAATACACGCCACCTGCATACATCAACAACTGCACACGCATGTTATATGAATGCACAACACTACATGTACAGGTGTGTAAGTCCTACAATCCTGACATCTGGTCATGTTTGTAGGCATTGCAATTGGTGGATATGTGTAATGACATACATGACACATGGACTGTTGTATGATATGATGGGTGACCAGTACAGAGGGGATGTTACCTCTGTCAGCATTGATATCACACCTTATGTACTGTTAGCATTCAGCAGCCATGGACCTACATTCCATGTGCATGTGTATAATGGCTGTAGCCACCTGTTTGCACAAAGGACTGCAACAGCTATGCTATTTACAGGTATGTTGTGTGTGTGGCATGTACATACCCAGGGCAGGTACATCTATATCATATCCATACATGAGAGTGTGTACTGGTGTACAGCAACAGACATCTGCTAATGGTGGAAAGTACTGAGTGCCCCTGGTTTGTGTACAGCTGACCTGGTCACAGACAGTGGTATCATTGCATTGCATAACACATGATGCAACTGTGTCAGTACATGTGTACTCTCTACAGTTGATGTAGAGCTTAGTACAGTACACAGGTCAAGGGTCACATGGTGGTGTACTCGTCTATGTCATACAACATGATTGGTTGCATGTTGGTGTTCCGGGGGCATGGTGGTGTCTTTAGTTTACATCCTAGAATGCAGCATGTGACACTGTGTCCTGCACATGGCTCATCTGTGATGCCTTTCGTGGGGGGACCGGCCAGTACATGTGAGTGGCCTTTATGTATGTGGGTACACCACCTGGAGAGGTCCGTACTTGTGTTATGGCCAACATGCCTGGTTCTGAGGTATACGGTGGTAGTGCTAGGTTCTGAGGTGTATGGTGGTAGTGCTATTGTGCACTACAGAGACATCAGCCAAGTGTTCCTCAATGCACAGATGTCAGTACTCCCCATTGTTGGATCTACAGTGACCAGCTGTGAATACGGACGCTACACATCTAGCACTGGTTAGCATAAGAAAACAATGCAGTTGTCGTGTAGGACTATGGGAGTTAACCTGTGTTTAGGACATTTGCCTTGGAATGGCACTGTGTGGGCAGATGCGACTTGGGTAATATCCACACTCCCATGCATCATGGATGCATGTGATATGTGACAAAGGCCTGCCTACTGTCAGCCACGTCATCCCGGAATATCAGCTGATGTTGTGTAAAAGACCAGTGTCAAATATATGTAGAGCAGCGTTCACACTAACAATGACAACTACTAACACCAGAGCCCATTATAATGTGTTCTTTATGTCTACCTGTAATAGCATGACCACTGTGGCCCTCCGTGTTTAGCATCAGAGTGCATCCCAATCAGCCCTGTGCTACTAGGAGTATGAGCATGCCCAGTATATCCTTGTGTAGATGGACACATAGTGCATTCCAACCAGCCCTGTGCTACTAAGTGTGTGAGCATGCCCCCTGTGCTACTAAGTGTATGAGCATGCCCAGTATATCCTTGTGTAGATGGACACAGTGCATTCCTAACAGCCCTGTGCTACTAAGTGTGTGTGCATGCCCCCTGTGCTACTAAGTGTATGAGCATGCCCAGTATATCCTTGTGTAGATGGACACATAGTGCATTCCGAACAGCCCTGTGCTACTAAGTGTGTGAGCATGCCCAATGACACTTTGTGTCAGTTATGTGCCTCTGTGTATGGGCATGGCTATTATAACCCTGTATAGTGGTAGTATTCGTCCATTCCACAGATGGGCATACTCTAGGTCAGGATGGATTCCTACTTTAAACATACAGGGTCACAGGTATGTACATCTTAACTGCCAGCATCCCTGTTGATTTCTGCATTCCCAGACAGTCATAATGACAGCCTTGACATGTGTAGTCTATGTGGCATGATCCGTAAGTATGTAGTATTGTAATAGTAATCTGTAAATAGGCAGGTGTTCCATACCCGCCACTGGCATGTGTGTGTGTGTGTGTGTGTGTGTGTGTGTGTGTGTGTGTGTGTGTGTGTGTGTGTGTGTGTGTGTGTGTGTGTGTGTGTATGTCTGTCCCCGTTTGCCGGTGGACTCTAAATTGCTTTTAGACTGCCCACACTCAATACATTTCTTATACCCACTGTTAGCAAGACCAATGATGTCACCCATCTACAAATACACCTCTGGGAGTGCTGTGTCCCAGTAATCTCGGTAGTGCGTACTGTAACTGCATAATGCTGTAGTGTAATAAAGTAGTTAGGTTGGTGTTCTAGTCCCATACTTGTCATGCGTGTGTGTGTGTCTGTTTGCCTGAGGATTGATTAATGCTTTTATACTGCTCACACTCCATACATTTCTTATACCCACCATTAGCAAGGCCGATGATGTCACCCATCTACAAATACACCTCTGGGAGTGCTGTGTCCCAGTAATCTCAGTAGCGTGTTCTGTAACTGCATAATGCTGTAGTGTAATAAAGTAGTTAAGTCAGTGTTCTAGTCCCACACATGGTGTGTGTGTTTGTGTCCATTTGCCTGAGGACTGAGTAATGCTTTTATACTGCTCACACCATACATTTCTTATACCCACCGTTAGCAAGGCCAATGATGTCACCCATCTACAAATACACCTCTGGGAGTGCTGTGTCCCAGTAATCTCGGTAGCACATTTTGTAACTGTGCAATGCTGTAGTGTAATAAAGTAGTTAGGTCAGTGTTCTAGTCCCACCCTTGCCGTGTGTGTATCCCCATTTGCCTAAGGACTGAGTAATGCTTTTATACTGCTCACACTCTATACATTTCCTATACCCACCGTTAGCAAGGCCGATGATGTCACCCATCTAGAAATACACCTCTGGGAGTGCTGTGTCCCAGTAATCTCAGTAGTGCATTCTGTAACTGCGTAATGCTGTAGTGTAATAAAGTAGTTAGGTTGGTGTTCTAATCCCACACTTGCCATGTGTGTGTGCGTGTGTCCCCGTTTGCCTGAGGACTGAGTAATGCTTTTATTCTGCTCACACTCCATACATTTCTTATACCCACTGTTAGCAAGGCCAATGATGTCACCCATCTACAAATACACCTCTGGGAGTGCTGTGTCCCAGTAATCTCAGTAGAGCATTCTGTAACTGCATAATGCTATAGTGTAATAAAGTAGTTAGGTCGGTGTTCTAGTCCCACACTTGTGTGTGTGTGTGTGTGTGTGTGTGTGTCTCCTCATTTTCCTGAGGACTGAGTAATATACTGTTCAAACTCCATACATTTCTTATACCCACCGTTAGCAAGGCCGATGATGCCACCCATCTACAAACACACCTCTAGTAGTGCTGTGTCCCAGTAATCTCGGTAGCACGTTCTGTAACTGCATAATGCTGTAGTGTAATAAAGTAGTTGGGTCTGTGTTCTATTCCCACACTTAGTGTGTGTGTGTGTGTGTGTGTGTGTGTGTGTGTGTGTGTGTGTGTGTGTGTGTGTGTGTGTGTGTGTGTGTGTGTGTTTGTGTCCCCATTTGCCTGAGGACTGAGTAATGCTTTTATACTGCTCACACTCCATACATTTCTTATACCCACCATTAGCAAGGCCGATGATGTCACCCATTTACAAATACACCTCTGGGAGGGCTGTGTCCCAGTAATCTCGGTAGCATGTTCTGTAACAGTGTAATGCTATAGTGTAATAAAGTAGTTAGGCTGGTGTTCTAGTCCCACACTTGCCGTGTGTTTGTGTGTGTGTGTATGTGTGTATGTTCCCATTTGCCTGAGGACTGACTAATGGTTTTATACTGCTCATGGTCCATATATTTCTTATACCCACCGTTATCAAGGCCGATGATGTCACCCATCTACAAATACACCTGTGGGAGTGCTGTGTCCCAGTAATCTCGGTAGCGCATTCCATAACTTCATAATGTTGTAGTGTAGTAAAGTAGGTAGGTCAGTGTTCTAATCCCAGACATGCCAACTGTGTGTGTGTGTGTGTGTGTGTGTGTGTGTGTGTGTGTGTGTGTGTGTGTGTGTGTGTGTGTGTGTGTGTGTGTGTCTGCCTGCGTGAGACAAGTACAGTGCTTTGTAGTATTTGCTGTAGCGAGTGCCCTAAACGCATGTTACTGCAGTGTGATACAGTAGGGGTTTGTATACAGGACATTGCAAGTATGTGTTTGTCTTTCAGAGCCTGTGTAGAGGTGGCCATGATTGTCTTACCATTGGACATGTTTGGGAGCTGGTTTTGTAGTTTTCCTATATAGTATCCGTCTTATGACACATTGGCCACCTCACGAGGAGTACAGCTGTCAGTCACCCACCGCACTGTGTTGACAAACCATACCCATACATCTGGCAAAAGGGCTGGTGAACTAAGTATGCAGCCCTACTAGTACCCGGTATATGTCCCGCACCCATGTGCCATGCACATACAACCTTGCCTAGGATATCCCACTATGTTGCTAGTAACATGCACATGGAGGACAGATAGTAGGCATGGTGTGACCGCAGTGGTCTGCAGAGTACATGGCACCCTGTACAGTGGTACAATAGGCACATATATGCGGACATTGTGCCTTCACTATGTTCCAAACTGAATGGCTGCAACATATGTGGTGCCATCATATGTGATCCACTAAGGCCAGACAATGCTGTACACATGTACCCTGTATGGACCCATGCCACTGACACCACGGAATACCTGTCCATTCTATCCATGCAGGTGCAGGGCAGACCTGCTCTCTATAAGCAGGTTTCACCACACCAGGCCAGTATTGGCATATCAGGGTATAACAGGCTGTGCACACTATATGTGTCTGCCAAACCAGGTACACCTGTACATGGCACTGTACAGTATTGTGGGACATGCACATCCCAGGCAATGTCCATGTGAAAGACTATCAAACACAGACATGGCATGCATTGCAAAGCTATGGCGCTACACATTGGTAACCAAGATGTCAGGCCAGATAATGCAATACCCATCTGTGTGGGACATTGCAGACACTAAACCCCTGCACTGCACACCATTGTCAGGTGACGCAATGGCAAGGATTACCCTTCACCCAGCCTTGTATAGCCATCTTGCACAGCCAAACACTACACACGCATGGAGCAATGCATACCTGCATGACAGTACTGGCACCCTGTGTCTGTGTGTGGGTTGTGATGCTCCCAACTACAGTCACTCCCAGTATAAACCTCGTTGACATACCAGCAGTTGTCAAGCACTTTCACATGCCCTAGCCCACAGAACCTCTAGATATCCCCTGTGGTGCATGTGGTCCAGTGCATTACTGCGGTGTGGCAAACTAGGTAGTTACATTGTGTATTTGCCTCCCTGGCAAAGGTGTCAATGCATGTCCATTAGAGTGTGGTTGTGGTGACAATGGCATCCGTTCATGTGGACTGACGTGTGCCATATGTAATGTATGTCTACTATATCTGTTGCAGATGGCACTCACTCACCTACACCCATGTTTTTACAGCACTGCAACATGCCGCCTCTGTGGCACATGTAGTAACGTCATGTAATAATAATGAGTAGTCAGGGGTTTGCTCAGCACGTGGCAGATGATGTTTATGGTTAAGTCTCCAAGCCCTTCCCTGGTGTACATTGCCTGTCCCGCACACACACTCTCTGGTGGATGTGAAGGTGTACACCTGCACAGCAGCAGCATGTGTATTGTAACAGATGGAAATGGTCAGGTGATGGCCTCTGCACCTATTGCAGTCCTCCTCTAGCTGATTGCATGTGGTGTGATGGTGTTCCCATAGCCATCCACGTGATAAACACAGTACACTATCTAGGTAAACATGTTATCTGGTCATGACAGTCGCTGTGAGTGGTACCTGGATGTGGTGTTCTGACAGGGCATCGCAGATGATATCTGGATGTACCTCAATCATTTTCCACAGTAGGAAATAGCCTAATGACAGGAGGGTGATGTGCCACACAACTACAGCATGTAGGTGTAGCTATGCTGCATTGAGACTACTGCCTGTTTAAAATGTGTGTGGTAATGGCTATCCTGCATGTTAAAATACAGACATGACAGTACTCTGTTCATGAGGGAACCCCATCTGTAGGGCCATCTGTGAACAGGTCAGTGTGTGCAACCATTTGTTTTCTGTGTTACACACTGAACACACTTCTGTGCACAGCAGAAGCATGGTGTGGGGATTGCGGACAGTACATGATGATAGGGATGTGTTACTGCCATCACATCCCTGACTGGACATGTGTCACATGAGACAGTGATATGACTGACACTGTGTGGGATTCCCAGTGACAAGCCAATGATGGGCAACTGTTCATAGCTGTGGTCACACATCTACTACACATTGTACAGTTGCCAAGCGGAATATATGCATGTGTTGTGCTCCCTCTGCAAATGTATAGCATCTGTTGTGTTGGGTTGCTGGTGATATCTATGCATACTGTCGTAGGTAATCTTGTATGCTGTTGTCTATCACTAAGTTATATGTGGGTTTAAAACGCATCACCATAGGCTGAATGGGTTGGTAGGTCCCGGCAGATCCTCCTGTCCCACTTCAGCTGACTATGGCACTGGGCACTAGCACATCTGGGGCCCAGCCATTAACATCAACCTCTGTTGGCTCTGCATCACCTTCTGGTGGTACCACCACTAAGGATGGAGCATGTCACCCTTGGGAGTGGGACAAGACAGGTAGATATCTGCTGTCATGCGGTCCCAGACATGTTGCATAGGTGGCTCCCTAAGGGGTTATGAAGCCAAATATGCCAGTTTAGGGATGGAGTGTCACATTTACAGGGTGATGCTGCCCCTCCTGGACAGCCCCCAGCACTGCCTCCTTTGCAGCTGTGTAGGTGCAGTGGCAGTTGCCCATGGCTGGAGACCTCTGTCCCACTGTTCCCATGGGCTTTTGAATGCTGAAGACTCATCCCCATCCAGGGTGTATCCCCCCCCACATGTGTCTTATACCAACCCTGTATGCTGTCATTTCTGTGCTCCTACCTATCCTCCACAGCCATACCTACACTCCTTCCCCAACATCTGACCCTCACATACGGACACATAAGGCAATTCAGGTCCTAGGACACCATCTTCCCTATAAATAGCTGTCCATTACAAGTGTCCACTGGACACATGAAACCCTTGTAATATGCGTCATAACATACTACTTATATCCTCACCACTGTCCCTCGGGCGCACGGTCCTGGTATGCACATCACTCCTACATGGTCCAGGTATACGTGAGGAGGATGACCCCATTGTACACAAAACACTACCGGTCCCTCTATGGTTACCCCATTTACCTTTATCATGATGATGATATTGCACACAGCACATTGCAGGAGTACTGTTCACACATAATGATTGGACAGGTACTGTTGTGTTAATGTACATTACATGCACAGAGTGATGTATACAGCCAATGTACAACTATTTGCATGTATCACTGACACATGTCTGTCTGAGGGAGTCTTGTGATCACCTAGAGCAACACCACTACATATTACAGGCATCGCTGGTGCTTCCCTTTTCATTTGTTTGTAATGCTCTGTTGCCACATGGTGTGTCCCTGATACATCTCTATATATGTATTTACCTATATGCTGGCCATAAACACTCACATGTACATCTACATGATGGGATACCTTCCTATACTGTTGAATGACTGTGCTGTATGATATCCTCTGGTTACAGCCTCTTACACTTGATTAACCTCTACATTGCTTAACCAATGCAATACTCGCATACTGGTAGCCAAACAGGCTTACACCTGCTCGATCCCGCACTTGCTAATGCAATGGCATTGGTGCTTGCATCTGTCACTCACACCCCTGGGTGTGAGCGAGGACCACAATATTACCTTGTGATGCCTATTACATCGTACTACATGACTTCAGTATCGGGATTGGCCACCCATTATTCAACGGCATCACATTCGACTGTATGTAATCAGCAGCCTGTCCAGTGATACAATCATATTTGTGTGTACCTCATACAATGTGCTCCCACTTTGTGATGCCTATTACATTGGAATACATGAATACAGTATTGGAAATGGCTGCCTATTAGGCGAGAGCATGGCGTTCGACTGTATGGAATCAGCGGCCTGTCTGGAGAATCATTCATATCCATGTGTTCCTGTTAGGCATACCTTGTGATGCCTATCGCATTGGACTACATGACTACAGTCATAGCCGGCCTTAGGCATAGGCCAACTAAGCGGCCGCCTAGGGTGCCACTTTAGTGGGGGCACTTTACCAGTATTTATTTGGTGTAGGTAGACCAGGATGGGGGCACTGGGTTGTGTGGTGGGGGGTGCCATTGTGCCCTCTGCCTAGGGCGCCAGTTGACCTAAGGCCACTCCTGACTACAGTATCGGGAATGGCTGCCTATTAGGTGACCGCATGGCGTTCAACTGTACAGAATCAGCGGCCTGTCCAGTGAATCATTCATAATTGTGTGTTCCTCTTACAATCTGCTCCCACCTTGTAATGCCTATCACATTGGACTACATGACTACAGTATCGGGAATGGCTGCCCATTAGGTGACGGCATGGCATTCGACTGTATGGAATCAGCAGCCTGTCCAGTGAATTAATCATATTTGTGTGTTCCGCATACACTCTGCTCCCATCTGGCTGATACATAGGAACAAAAACCCTGCATTACAAATGAGTAGTTGGGTTGTGGTAGCCACATCCATCGGACAGGTCATGCTACCTCATACCTATTATAGGTTTGCCACCTTCTCAATTGGCCAAGGTAGAACTTTAGGGTTACCACCTGTCCCACTTTGTGAGGGACAGTGTGAAAATAATCAAGACATAGCACATGTCCAGATTACAGGACATTATTATAGTCTATGTTTCATTAATAATTGCATACAACAGTTATTTTACATATGACACTTCTATATGTTATGTGAAGTAGCATAAGCAATTCAAATGCAACTAGATTTAGCTTTTATTTGTGCAAATAAGTGTAATCCTGTACTATGCATGGCTGTAG